>NC_044191.1:38165049-38249111 GCF_900880675.1 Sparus aurata | reverse complement strand
TTAGTTAATTTATGAGTTCTTTTTAAATTTGTTCAGAATTGTTCATTTTATATAATTCATGAAACATAATATTGTTCTATTGTTACACGTTGTCTATTCCATTCAGTATTTACAACTTAAGTATAATTTATTACAGTAAACAGCATCAAGTGCTACTTTTCAGGATCCAATGTTTTCTTTTATTATGAAGGTCTTAACATTTACGACTATTTACAAAATTACAGCATTAATAACTATTTACAGATTATTATTCACTATTAATAAAAACAATTATTATTAAAAACAATATTAAAACAGTTAGAGATGATGTACAGTAACAGGCTGATGTGCTGCTGGGCTGGATGGTGTCAGTGGGACATCATCTGGGTCGGTACTCAGGGTGTTTGGGGGTCCAGTCTCCTCTGTCCACCACATCCTCCATCAGCTGGGTCTGCAGTTCTGACTCCATCCACGGCTGCCATGTCACTCAGAATTTCTTAAGAAAGAGGCAATTTCACAATATAATTATAATAATAATAAATCATTACAACAAACAAAACTATCTACCAAACACTTTAAATAGGAATAATGCCTTTAAATTTAAATAAAACCATATGTGGCGATCAGCAGTTTATATGTCAGCATTAACATAATGTATCTGTATGTTAATGTCCGCAAACTGTTAGCTAGCTAATAATGATAATATTAATAACATTACTGTGGGTTCAGTAACAGGTTTACCTCTCCACGGTCCTCTCAGCCGGAGATAAACCAGAGCCGCTTCTCCTCTTCCTCCACAAGCACGAGGATTCAAAAGGAAATCAGGAATTCCTGAAGCTCGAACAGATCTGACAGTCAGACTTTACTCTTCTTGTCACTTTCACGGACCTGGGCTGCAGAAATAGTGACGTACGGGTAGGAGCGGGAACACCTGGTGACGCAACCAGGAAATGCTCTGAAGGGTAGACCGTCCCATTAACAACAGCTGACGGCCTGCAGGGCCACAGAAGGACTCTCCTCCGGTGAGACAAAGAGAGAGTCAGAGCCTGAACTGGGACACAGCATGTGTGTGTGTGTGTGTGTGTCTGTGTGTGTGTGTGTGTCTGTGTGTGTGTGTGTGTCTGTGTGTGTGTGTGTCTGTGTGTGTGTGTGTGTGTGTGTGTGTGTGTGTGGGTGTGTGTGTGTTTAGTCAGAAGAAGAAGAGTTCATCAGACTCTTCTTCTTCTGACTGAACAGGTGTTTGGTTCGTCTCCATCAGGTGTTTCGACACGCTCACTGAGCGACGATGACATCACTGATAAACTTATAACAACAATAAAAACACAACAACATTTAAATCAAACATTAATCTGTGAAGAACAAAACCGCTCTGACATCAACTTTATTTAAACACTGATCACAGTTTTGATTGTCTAACTGAGGTGACGTCACAGACTGCTGTGATGTCATCAAAGCAGCCTGTAGTGACATCACAGGTTTTGGTGTGTCAGAGAGGGAGTATTTTATTTTGGCGGGCTGGGCTGCAGCCAGTTGAAACAGTCCTCTCTGTGTCTGTGGTACCTTCTTCGTCCTCACGTGTCTGACAGACGGAGGGACGGACGTCCTGATGACGGACAGCTCAGAGGTCAGAGGTCAGTCTCCTGCTCTGTCGGCCATCTTGTTGAACTTGTCCTCCAGTTCCTGAGCACTGATGTGCGGCAGGCCGCCGTCCAGAGGACAGCCGTCCACCAGACTGTTCATCGGGGTCGGAGGGAACCGAGACTCCTCCTCTTCCTCCTCAGCGTCTGCAAGGCGACCGTCTCCCAGGCAACCGCCTGCGTCGCGCTCCTTCAGGCAGTCCTTAATGATGGGGAGGAGCTTCTTACGGGACGCCAAAGAGTTTCCTGAGAGAGACGAAGGTGAAACGTGTCAGCTGACGACTCTGAAGCATCTTCATTATTTCAAAATAAAACTTTATTCCAACTCTGCAGCTGCACATCCTGTTTCTTTGTTTCTTTGTTTGATTCTTTGTGTTTTTATCCCCAAACAATCTCTCTGTGCTCCTATTGGTCAACGGCGCTGATGTCACAGACTCTGTAAACTCTTTACATCTTCCTGTCGGGACGTCTTCATGATCTCATTGTCTGACTGAAGTGATCTGTGATGTGTTCAATGACCCTGATGTTTACCTCACCTGGTGAGCTTCAGAGGAGGCAGAGCTTACCTTGCTGATAGGCACTGATGTGAGGATGGAGGCTGCTGATTGGACAGAGCTTGAGGGCGGGGTTATGTGCCTGTTCCAGGTAGAGGCTCACCTGAGAAGGGAGGACACCTGAGTTGTCATGGCAACTAAAAGTGTGACTAACAAACAGAACATGTAGTATAAGTAGTGCTCGCAGTACTTGGTGTATCTGCAGTGTGTACCTCCTCCCTGCAGGTGGTGCTGTGGCTGAACACAGCGAGCTCTCTGATTGGCTCTTTGCTCTCAGTGAAGGAGATGGTCATCAGCAGCAGCAGGTCGAATCCAAACTTCAGACAGAAGGCTGAGAGCTCCGCCTCCAAGTCCGCCCTCTGCAGGAAGTCCTGACACACACACACACACACACACACACACACACTTAGTACAGTTGTGCCTGTCAGTCAGAGTTCTGGGCAGCTCTCTGGCTCCACCTGCTGTCAGACTGACGCCCCTGCAGCTGATTGGTCAACAGCCTCCAACAGCTCAGAGCAGGTAACTTTAATGTCACTGTAGTACTGAGTGCAGTACTGAGTGCAGTACTGAGTGCAGTACTGAGTGCAGTACTGAGTGCAGTACTGTGTGTAGTACTGTGTGTAGTGAATGTAGCACTGAGTGTAGTACTGAGTGTACTGAGTGCAGTACTGAGTGCAGTACTGAGTGCAGTACTGAGTGCAGTACTGAGTGCAGTACTGAGTGTACTGAGTGCAGTACTGAGTGCAGTACTGAGTGTAGTACTGTGTGTAGTACTGTGTGTAGTACTGTGTGTAGTGTAGTGCTGTGTGTAGTGTAGTACTGTGTGTAGTGCTGTGTGTAGTACTGTGTGTAGTCAGTGCAGTACTGAGTGTAGTACTGTGTGTAGTACTGTTTGCAGTACTGTGTGTAGTCAGTGCAGTACTGAGTGTAGTACTGTGTGTAGTACTGTTTGCAGTACTGAGTGTAGTACTGTTTGCAGTACTGAGTGTAGTACTGTGTGTAGTACTATGTGTACTGAGTGCAGTACTGAGTGCAGTACTGTGTGTAGTACTGAGTGCAGTACTGAGTGTAGTACTGTTTGCAGTACTGAGTGTAGTACTGAGTGCAGTACTCTGTGTAGTACTGAGTGCAGTACTCTGTGTAGTACTCAGTGCAGTACTCTGTGTAGTACTCAGTGCAGTACTGAGTGTAGTACTCTGTGCAGTACTCTGTGCAGTACTCTGTGTAGTACTCAGTGCAGTACTCTGTGTAGTACTCAGTGCAGTACTCTGTGTAGTACTGAGTGCAGTACTCTGTGTAGTACTCTGTGCAGTACTGAGTGTAGTACTCTGTGCAGTACTGAGTGCAGTACTCTGTGTAGTACTCAGTGCAGTACTGAGTGTAGTACTCTGTGCAGTACTCTGGGCAGTACTCTGTGTAGTACTGAGTTCAGTACTGAGTGCAGTACTCTGTGTAGTACTCTGTGTAGTACTGAGTGCAGTACTCTGTGTAGTACTCTGTGCAGTACAGTTTGCAGTACTGACCTGCAGCTGGATGTAGAGGACGGAGACGGCGATGTTGAGACTTCCTGAAAGAGACTTCATGTCCTTCAACAACATCTGTTCAGTGTTCAGACCTGAGGAGACAAAACGATCAGAATTCTGGAAGAAGCAGAAATGACACGTGTTGACAGAGACTCTGGTCCATACAGTGCAGTACTACTGCAGTACTACTACAGTACTACTACAGTACTACTGTGGCAAACGCAGTTCTGTGTAACTGACCTGAGACGTCAAACTTGGCTTGGTTCAGGTTCTGGAACAGAGCGCCTCTCGGTGGCAGAGCAGGGAAACGACTCTCCAACGCCGCCACAAACTCAGCGTCTTTAGGGGTCACTTTACCTGCTGAGGGCGCCATGTTGACACAGTCCAGCACCACGGCCGCTACACAAGGTACACACAGTACACAAGGTAAACACAGTACACAAGGTACACACAGTACACAAGGTACACACCGTACACAAGGTACACACGGTACACAAGGTAAACACAGTACACAAGGTAAACACGGTACACAAGGTACACACCGTACACAAGGTACACACGGTACACAAGGTACACACAGTACACAAGGTACACACGGTACACAAGGTACACACAGTACACAAGGTACACACAGTACACAAGGTACACACAGTACACAAGGTAAACACCGTACACAAAGTACACACAGTACACAAGGTACACACAGTACACAAGGTACACACAGTACACAAGGTAAACACCGTACACAAGGTAAACACAGTACACAAGGTACACACCGTACACAAGGTACACACAGTACACAAGGTACACACGGTACACAAGGTACACACGGTACACAAGGTACACACGGTACACACGGTACACAAGGTACACACAGTACACAAGGTACACACAGTACACAAGGTACACACGGTACACAAGGTACACACAGTACACAAGGTACACACAGTACACAAGGTAAACACAGTACACAAGGTAAACACAGTACACAAGGTACACACCGTACACAAGGTACACACGGTACACAAGGTACACACAGTACACAAGGTACACACAGTACACAAGGTACACACAGTACACAAGGTAAACACCGTACACAAAGTACACACAGTACACAAGGTACACACAGTACACAAGGTACACACAGTAAGTGTAAACAGAAGAAACAGGTGATAAAACAAAAGTTAGTAACAAGAATCTAATAAATCCTCTGTAAAGATGAGTTCAGGTGAGTTCAGGTGTGTTCAGGTGTGTTCAGGTGAGTTCAGGTGTGTTCAGGTGTGTTCAGGTGTGTTCAGGTGAGTTCAGGTGTGTTCAGGTGTTTACCGTAGAGCAGCTGGGCGACATCCTGGTCCAGGATTTCTGGGGCTTTTTGGATGATGCGTTCTGTGTTACCAAGGTAGCACAGGATCCCACCATCTCCACGGTAACAGGACAGGAATGGGAGGACTCTCTCTCCTGCAGGTGATGGTCGATCACCTCCACCACCGCCCCCTCCAGGTTACGGTCTGAACTGCAGGACAGGTACGGCGGTAACACAGGTGTGAGAGCTAATCTGATGAGACGGGTGTTTCTGTGGCTACCTGGATCATGGTGCTGTTGTCTGGCAGGTGTCCCCTACAGGACACCTGCCAGGTATTTGTTGCTACCTGGGCAGGACGTTATGGTCAACCAGCGTCAGCCGCAGGCGTCCAGCCCGCTGCAGTGCTCGCAGGTCGAGCTGGTCTCTGAACAGCAGCAGGTCTGGAGACAAACCGATCTGTCGCAGCAGGAAGACGTTGTCTGAGCGCAGCACCAGGTCGGACTGACGGATGTTGAGCAGCGGGACGGCGAGCATCTCACTCTGTACAGTCTGACAGAGAGACAGCCAATCAGAGGCCAGCGCCGCAGACACACACAGGCACTGACTGGTCAGAGTCTCACCTTGGACAGGAAGTAGGCGTAGGTCAGAGCACAGACCATTGAGTCCACGTCACAGGCTTCATTCCCCAGAACAACGTGGAACCCTGAACCGGCCTCACCTGAGTTCACCTGGAGGACAGGTGTTCTTTTAGAACATCACATGATAAAATATCACAGAAGAAAATATGACAACTGACACCAAAGACATCATCATCTTCTGAGCTGAAAGAAGCAAAGACACTTTAGACCGAAGACAATAATACATTTGAGTTCACTGTAAAAAAAAAGTACTTTTAAACAAAAGTCACAATTATTCTGTTCAATACGAAACATTTACGTGAGAAGCTCAGGACGACAACACGTCACCTGAACCTCCGAAATAATCACAACTCAGCAAATCTACAATCGTTTCACTCTGATGCAAATCAAACTGTTTGTCCAACAACCATCATCATACATCATCGCCACCAAACTAAAACTACAGACACTAAAAACTGAAGTCACGACGACGCCAAACATCCGATTCTTCTTCTGTGTCATCCTGAACACAGTCACTGTGCGTCATCACACTTCATATCATATTTATATCATAATGTAATCTGAACTCTGAAACTTAAGTTCAATTAAACAGTTTTATTCTAATGTTTGTCAATTTTATGTTTATTTCCTTCATGTTAATTTTGAAAAATATTTCATTTGAATCAATCAATTATATTGATCCCTGAGGAGGAGAGTGTGTCATGTTACAGTAGAAAGAAGATAGATCGACAGATCGATAGATAACTTTATTAATCCCTGAGGGGAAACTAGGTCATCACAGCAGCAGCTACATTCAGTACAAAACAATCAAATATAAGGGCAGATATAGAAACAGTAAAGTACGTTATACAATCAAATGCTTCAGTGGCTATAAAACAAAATAAAATAAAATAAAATATTGAGGAAAAGGAAATAAAATAGTGCAGTAGAAGAGAAAGGGAGGTGAAGATGAGGTGCAGTGTCTCCAGTGATGGTCACATAAAAATGGTCAGCATAAAGCTGTCCTCCTCCTCCTCCTCCTCCTCCTCCTCCTCCTTCTTCTTCTACTCCTCCTCCTCCTTCTTTTACTCCTCCTCCTTCTTTTACTCCTCCTCCTCCTTCTTCTTCTTCTACTCCTCCTCCTCCTCCTCCTCCTTCTTCTTCTACTCTTCTTCTACTCCTCCTCCTCCTCCTTCTACTCCTCCTCCTCCTTCTTCTTCTTCTACTCCTCCTCCTCCTCCTTCTACTCCTCCTCCTCCTTCTTCTTCTTCTACTCCTCCTCCTCCTCCTCCTTCTTCTTCTCCTCCTCCTCCTCCTTCTTTTACTCCTCCTCCTTCTTTTACTCCTCCTCCTCCTCCTCCTTCTTCTTCTTCTACTTCTCCTCCTCCTCCTCCTTCTTCTTCTACTCTTCTTCTACTCCTCCTTCTTTTACTCCTCCTCCTCCTCCTTCTACTCCTCCTCCTCCTTCTCTTCTTCTACTCCTCCTCCTCCTTCTACTCCTCCTCCTCCTTCTTCTTCTTCTACTCCTCCTCCTCCTCCTCCTCCTCCTTCTTCTTCTACTCCTCCTCCTCCTTCTTTTACTCCTCCTCCTCCTTCTTTTACTCCTCCTCCTCCTCCTCCTCCTCCTCCTCCTCCCTCCTCCGTCTTTGACCGCCGCATCCTCCTCTCCGCCTCCTCTGTTACGCCGTTACCACGCGCCGCCTCCTCCTTCTCCTCCTCCTCCTCCTCCTCCTCCTCCTCCTCCTCCTCCTTTTACTCCTCCTCCTTTTACTCCTCCTCCTCCTCCTCTTCCTCCACGAGGGTGGCAAGCTCAGAGAATAATATACTAAACAAACATTTATTTACAACGACTCTCTCTGTAGAAACTGAAATGTTAACATATTGATTAAATGTACACGGCTCAATTAATGTAGAACTGAAGTGTAGACTTTTCTCAGCAATATTAAAATATAAGTGAATATTGTTACTTGTTTGGTTGACCGGAAGTTTACTTTGAAAGTCGTGACGGACCGGAAGTCATACAGTTGACTTCACATCGTCCATCTGCTAATAATAACTGAAATAACTGCACTGTCTGAGCTAACAAGCTAACAGGCTAACATCTGGAGCGTACACACAAATCCAGCTGTGTGTGTGTGTGTGTGTGTGTGTGTGTGTGTGTGTGTGTGTGTGTGTGTGTTACCTGCACGGCTCTGCGGCAGCTCGACAGAAACTCCTCCATCGTTTGTTAGCCGTTAGCCGTTAGCCGCTAACTCCTCCGCTCTGACCTCTAGCTAACCCGCTAACTGCTCCTCTGACCCGATAACGGCTCCGGTAACCGGGCGTTTCACCGAGCAGCGGGCTGTCAGTCAGTCAGTCAGTCACACACACTCACACACACACCAGCAACAACCGCATGACTGTGTGTCGGTAATGTGCTGGGTGAAAGGTCAAGACGCATTCACGGTGCGCGAAAAAGCTCGTAAATAAGCGCTTTTCTTGCTCGTGACGTCAGTCTGAGCCACAGAGATTGAAACGGGTCAGCGACAGAAATAAACATATTCCTTAAATATTAAAACAACGTACAGGTAAGAGAAAGGCTGATATTAGGGTAACATTTCATGATCATTCAGTTGTAAAAGTTGTAATATTCACTATAACAAAGTCAAACAGTCCTTTGGGACGGAGTACTGCAGTCTGCCGGCTTCCATGTCAACATGTCGGCTGCGTTTCCCTCACAAGCTGGGCAGTAAAGTTTCGGGCTGTGTTCATGGATCATGGACTCTCACACCGACCACAGCTCCTCCTCCAGCCTCCTCCTGAACACAGGCGCCCCACCAGGCTGTGTGCTGAGTCCAGTGCTCTCCACAGCCTCCACACATGGCTGCACCCATCTACACCACCAACTCCATCCTAACATTTGCTGATAACACCACTGTGGTGGGCCTGACTGCAGACACTGAGACAGCATACAGGCTCGGGGTGAACCGTCTTGCGAGTTGGTTTGTAACCTAATCTAACACCTCCAGGACAAAGGAGCTGATCACTGACTTCAGGACAACTTAAGACCAGCTCCCCCTCCACAGACACGGTAATGAGGTGGAAGTGGAACGTGTCGACGACCTCAAGTTCCTTGGAGTCAGCGTGTGGAGGCAGCTGACATGGAGCTCTGACACGTGTCCGCTTGTCAAAAAGGCCCGACACAGACTGTTTTTCCTCAGGAAAGCTGAAACAGGCCCGGCTCCCTCAGAACCTGCTGCTCAACCTTTACAGGAGAACCGTGCAGAGCGTCCTGACCAGCTGGGCAGCGGTGTGGTGCGCCGGCTGCACGGCTGCAAACGCAACAACCAGCACCATGTGGTTAAAGCAGCCCGCCGCATCATGGGGGCGGAGCTCCCAACACCGGCCACTGTTTATGCTGCCAGGCTGCAGAAAGCCAGCAGCGTCTGTAAGGACTGAACACACCCAGTCACTCTCTACTGGACCCGCTGCTTCAGGCAGCCGGATCAGGACATTAACTCCACCAACAGACTGAGAACCAGCTTCTACCTCAGAGCTGTGACCTCCATCAGCCCCGTGACGAACACCCACCCACAGAACCTGCAGCACCACTGTTCAGCACAGTGACTGCTTCATCTTGCATGTTTATACTGTGTCTTTTTTTAACTGTATGTATAATTCTTACTATAGACTGAACTATAGGTTTCATTGGTATATTTTCTCTTTCTTCCTTTGCACTGTTTGTTGCGACTCAGCTGAGGAGAAAGCTCTTCACAGTTTCATTGTGTACAGTGACTGTAAGATAGAATATTCTATTCTGCTGCTCATTGGATCACATGCTGCATTAAAAACACCACAGCATGTGAAGGCAGCATGGCCCTCTGGGGGAATGGAACTCTGGGTAATGTAGTTGCCTATCTGTGCCTTACCTCCATTTTCAGAGCACATTCAGTTTGTTCCTTTCATTGCAGGATGTGATGTAACTAAGTACATTTACTCAGGTACTGTATGTAAGTATGTTTTGAGGTACTTGTACTTTACTTGAGTATTTCTGAAGTTTGTTAATACTTCATCTCTACAGGCAAATATTGTACTTTTTACTCCTCTACATTTATTGGATTACTTTAGTTACATTACAGATTACAGGCTGCATCAGAGCCAAAGTAGCACATAACATTTTATAAATCATTTGTTTTATCAGATAAAAACTGATTGTGATCATCAATCGACTCACAGTTTATACACGCGTGTGAATATATGGATCAGTTACTTTACTGCATCAGAGACTCGGCCACCAAGTAATAATTATTTTCAACATCTCTGATTATATTTTGGGTTAACTGATGAATTGTTTGGTTCATTAAATGTCCTGAAAAAATGAAAAATCCTCAAACGTCTTGTTTTGTCATTTCTGTTTGATAAAAGATGTAATGATCACTTGTTTCTTCGTCAATAATTTGCGGCTGATGAAAAATGACACTTGTCGCTCAGACGTGTTCGTTTACATGCAACTTTAAAACCCAAACAGATGTTCAACACACAAACCGTCTGATCTGAGCGAGTGTGAGATCATCTGCTCTCAAAGAATACAGAACATGATTCCACTGTTTCACTGTATAGTCACAAAGAAAGTTCATTTTATGTTTCTACTTAATTTTTATTCTTTCATTCAGAGAGCTAAAATCTGGAGTGACGTTCAGTCACATTTTACATGTTGAGAAGATAAAAAGATTCATTTTATATTTTAAAGTTCCAGTGATGAAGAGAAGAGTCATGTTTGTTCTGTCAGGGCGGTCACGCGGTGGCGGCGGTCACCTGTAGGGGGCGCTGGCACAACGTTACCATGGTAACACTGATGTCACACTGAGCTGCTGCTTTCGGCCCGTCAGAGACGATCAGACTGGAGTCACACGGGGGCGTGGACTGTAAACAGCGTTAGGATGACGTCAGCAGGTTGGAGCTCCTCATCCTGACCTTTGACCTCTGTCATCACTCTGACTTAAACATGGGATGTTTATGGAGTAAATCAGCTTCCTGTTTTCTGTCAGCTGATGTGTTGTGAGCTCCATGGCCTCTGAGCCCAGCTGCAGCAGCCGGTCGGTGACCTCTGACCCCGCGGTCAAGAGGTCTAGATCTTCTCAACGTAGTTTCCGGGGAACATCCCCTCTCTGCCCCGCAGCCGACCGAACCACCAACCAGACGGATCTGAAACACAGAGATACAACAGTCAGTAAATGATCCGTTCAGTCAATTTATTACAGAACCCATTAGCAGTAGTATTAACAGTTGTACTAGAACTAGCAGTACCTTCAGTGAGTATCTCGATGACATCATCAGCGTTGAAGCTGAGCTCATCCGTGTCCTGGGCGTCGTAGGCGTACAGCGCTCTGCACTGTGGAGACCGGGGCTTCGGTCTGGGGGCTGGTTTTGGTCGACCCGCTCCAGGAACCGGTTTCACCTCCTTTGACCGCCGCCGCTGCAGCCTGTAGGTATCACACGGGAATACAGCCTTTAGTGAACCAGAGAACAATGTAGAGAACCAGGACGAGAACCAGACCCAGGCAGCCGTGACCCAGGAGGTGGATGACAGTTTAAAAGGCGATGGCGTCCCCTGTCTGAATGCCTGCTGGTCCTGCTATTGCTGTTACTGGTATTCTGGTCTGATATACCGGGTTGTTGGTAGTCTCACCCTGCGGCGCCCTGCTCCGGGACATCCATGAAGCCCATGTCGTAGTGCTCGTGGGCCCGTTTGTCATGGCGATGCTGGCTCTGGAGGCGGGGCAGACTGGGCTGCTCCATGCTGGACTGCTGCCTCAGCAGAGAGCCTCTGGAGGAGGGGTCTCCTCTGTGAGCTCCGCCCCCTCTTGAGCGAGGAGCTGGAGATAAAAGAAAGATGAAAAACCAGCAGTCTCTGACGTTAACACTGGCACACCAGGAAGTTTATTTGGTTCTGGTACCTGAATTGTACTGGCTGGTGGGCGGAGCCTGGTTGCTCATATAACGACTCTTGCGGTTGTCCCTCCTCGTCGGCCCTACAGATCAAACACACAGGAAGTGAGGGGGAGTTCACATGAAGCGAGAGGAGTTCATCTGTGTTGTGTCCATTCAGAACTCACTTGAGTTCTTGGGTAGACCCGGTCCGATTGAGACCTGCAGGACCTTCCCGCTGGGCTTCAGGATGGCCTCGTCTCCCTGACCCCCTTGGAACTGGATCTGTCTGGACCCTGAGGAGCTGAACGGACCCCAGCCGCCCTTCTTCACCTTAAACTCCAGACTGGGGGACAGAGAGGGACGGAGGGGGGACACCACTGATGTACATGAACTTCATCCACAACAGTTGAATTGATTTACAAACATCAGAATGTTTTATATTCGAGTAAAGCAAATAGACCGATTACTGACAGGTTGTTGAATTTGAGCGGCAGCTTCTTCTGAGTTTTCTCCTGATAGCGTTTCACCAGCAGACTGAGGAACTCGGTTTTAAAGATGCTCTGAAGAACGCTGTCGTACTCTTCCTCGTGAATGATGAAGACGTCGTCCTGCAGAGTGCTGACAGAGAGACAGGCAGACGAGCAGACAGGAAGTCAGACTGGTCCTGGTGCTAAATCCAAATCTAATTCTGGTTTCAGTTGTGTTTGATGCACCTCAGGGAAACAGACTGGATCTTGTTGAGCTCAATCTTCCTCTTAAGGACCTCCTGGATCTGGCCTTTATCAGGACCCTGCTTCACCTTCTCTCGACCAATCAGGTACAGGAACTTGGAGGTCAGGATGAGGTCACGCTTCACGGTCTGTGGAACAACAGAAACAACTCAGACAGGAAGTGACACATCAAGAAGTCATCAGTCTTTCTCTTGAACCCTTTCCCCTCAGGATGTGCTCAGATTGAGGCAGTCCTCCAGTCACAGAGCGCTGTGGTACTGTGGTGATGGGAAACTGACAGCAGAACAGCGACCACAGTGCCTTGCTCATGGTGTTGAGGTGGCCCAGACGCAGGAGCACAACCTGAATCTTTGGCCTGATTGCCTGGATTCTTCCTGCTAGATGTCAAACCATGAAATCCTCCACTGTCCCACACAGTCCTACGAACAGTCCTGGTGGTTGAAGCCTCATCGAAGCTTCCTCACGCCGCCTCCTGATTTGTCCCTGCCGTGGAAGTGGGTTACAATTCCTACCATGGACAAGGGAGCCCTGTTCCGCCTCTAGCTGGCTTACCCTGAAATTCTTTCCCTGACCTGAACAATCATCTCTCATCATGCCTAACCCTAACCAACCCAATCAACAATGGAAATGAGGAGACCAAGGAGACCAAGCCACCAGAGTTGGTATGTCCCGACTTTACTCTCAATCAATGCAGCAGTTGTCGGTGGTACCACAGGAACCAGAAGAGGCCATGTTGGTACATCTGGTGTTTAAATTTGCTTGACTTGCCCAAACTAACGGGATGTGGGACTCTTTTTAGTTTTTACCCTGAATCTTCGGTCAAATTTCACCACGACATCGGCAAAGTCAATCCTCTCTCTGCGGCCGACAAACTGTCTAATCTCTGGGTGGTTGTCAGTCCCGATGTAATCGCCCACGAAGTTCCGGTTGATGCTGTTTCTGCGACGCTCCTTCTTGTTCAGCAGGACGTCCGAGGCTGCAAACAGAAAACCACTCAAATCAAGAAGATAAACTCGAGCTGAAAGTGGTGCTTCATTAACCCACTTATTGATAATCTTACCTTCCTCCCTCATCTTGACGTACTTGCGGACAGCGATGTGTTTACGCCACGCCTTCTGGATGACCCGAGCATAACCGTTATACTTCCTCTCCCTCATCTCCTCCAACAGGAAGAGCTGCAGAGCGGGAACAACAAACAAAACACTGTCACCGTGACAGAAACACAATTGGTGGGATGAATTCAGAACTTTGAATGAATTTCTTTCTATATTTTGGATCAGTTCAGTAGCTGTAGTCTAAAATGACGTAGGTGAAAACACAGTTCTAGAACCAGTCGTTTCCAGGCCCACAGGTGCTGTAGAATGAAGATTCATTCCACCAAAACTGAGAGAAAAAGCCTGAAACAGTTCTACCTGAGGACTAGAACAGAACCCTACAGTCATGTCACATGACCCAGAGGTTCTTCTGAGGAACCTCAGTAACTGAAAACAGTTACTGTCAACAGGTAATTTTAATTTGAAAGTTTACAGATAAGACACTTCCTGAGTGGTCCTTCCTGTGTGTGAGGGTCCTGTACCGACTCTGGAGCTTTGATGAAGATTTTGGTCTTGCCAAGCTGGAACTGGTCCTGGTCCATGTGGACAGAGTTGAGGAGGTGTAGGACTCCCTGGCGCTCCTCGCCCCTCCATCGAGGCCAGGTTTCTTTCGTCAGGATGGCGTACCTGCAGGAAACAAGTCTCTGTCAGCACGTTTGAAGCACCAACACAGATACCATAATGTTGCTGTGTTTGACCCCTGACCTCTGCAGGAACTTGTTGAAGACCCGTCTGAAGGCGTATCCAGCCCGGCGGACTCTAATGTTCTCTCGGAGGCCCAGGTACTCCACCTGGTGTCTGACCCGGTTGTCCTCCCAGTCCCGGGGCCGCTTGGTCTCGTTGGGTTTGATGCAGCGGATGTAGTGAGGGGTGCACTTCATCAGAGTCTGGACGAGGCTGTTGGCTTGTTTCTGAAGGGCGGGAGGGAGCAGTGTTACCTGGTGTTACCTGTTAAACTGGACCCCCGTGTTTGGGCTGA
This sequence comes from Sparus aurata, assembly GCF_900880675.1. Taxonomy (NCBI): domain Eukaryota; kingdom Metazoa; phylum Chordata; class Actinopteri; order Spariformes; family Sparidae; genus Sparus; species Sparus aurata. Next base: position 38,234,784 of record NC_044191.1, on the reverse strand, counting down.
GAACCTGCAGGGTCACCACTGTATAAATCATTACAATTATTTTATTTGTCAAGGCTGAAATAAAGTCTGTTTATACCGAAACACAGTCAGAGATCAGATTTGTTCAACCGGTGCTGGTGTCTGGTGATGTAGCTGAGAGACTGTTTGTCGACTGTTTAGTAAGCTAACCGCTAACATGCTATCTAGCTGGAAACCTTGCTAGCAACAACCAGCAAAAGTAGCTTACTTGGCTAGCTTTCTTGCTACTGTAAAGTTAAGCAAAGAGAGGAGAAGGGCAGGAGAGATGATGTGGTCAGTCTCCACCCGTCTCTCTCACCTTGATCTTACTGCTGGCGGTGCTCGGACGCCCTCTCTTCTCAGCCTCAAGGTTCTCAGGAAACAGTGCTCTGATGAACGGACTGACCACAAACACACCACAAACAAGGGTCACTGTGAGGTCATCACACACACACACACACACACACACACACACACACACACACGCACACACACACACACACAGCTCTTACAACTCGCTGCTCTGCATCAGCTCGATGATGTCATTAAACAACACGTCCCTGTTCCTCTCACAGAACCCGCTGACATCATACGATACCTGGACACACAGACAGACAGGTGGTCAGGTGTGAACAGGAATGTACAGGTGTGAACAGGTGTGAACAGATGTGTACCTTCCCAGCATAGTGGTGGATGATGAATCCTTTGTTCCAGCTGCTGAAGTGTTCGTGTGACCCGATCTGTCCCTGAAGCTTCTGCAGCAGCGTCTGATCGGCTCCTTCACCTTTAGCGTGCATCGTCGCACACACGTCGTCCAGGATGCTCATGAGCCCCGGAGGATTCTGGGAAAGGACCACAGACAGACAGGATGTTAACAGACACACACAGCTGTATTTTATGTTTGTTTTGTTGTTGTTGTTCTTGATGACTGGAAATGTATCATGTGACGTTTCTTTGGGGTCAGAAACCAGTAAAAACAACCAGATCACCGCCTGCAGCTTCTGCTTCACATGTTAGTTTGGTCTCGTTCAAAATTAACAGATTCCGTTTGTTCAATGATGATATGTTCGCATGTTGTTTTTTTATTTATGTGGGAGAGTTCTTATTATACAGATTTTAGTTCCATCGATCTACGACTCTACTGTCTGTCCTTTAACCGATTGGCTGACTCACCAGTTTGGACTCGATGAGGTCACAGACCACCTTGTTGTTGAAGTACTCGATGGGCGTCCAGTGGATCCCCTCCAGAACATATTCCTCCTGCAGAGAACAACCACACGTTCAGCTTCATGAACAATCGGAACAGAAACAGACAGGAAGTGGAAACAATCCTACAATTAACTAAATTGATACATTAATAGCCAGAGAGACAACTCGAAACTCTGATGGATTCAAAGACACTGTCATCGTGATGTCATGGTGATGTAACAATGATGTTGTGATGATGTCGTGATGTGTCACCTGTTCTGCCTTCAGTGTGAGCTCGATGAAAATCTGCTGCAGCTTCTCGTTGACAAAGTTGATGCAGAACTGCTCGAAACCGTTTCTCTGGAAACGAGACCGAAATTAATGGAGTCAATCAATCAATCAATCAATCAATCAATCTATAATTAAAACTGATCAAATATTGAATAACTCAATAACTCTGAATGAGATAAAATTACCTGGAAGATCTCAAAGCCGTAGATGTCGAGGACACCAATGTTGAGTTCCTCCTGGTCCTTCTGCATGGCTTTATTAATACACTGTCACACACACACACACACACACAGTTAGAGTGTGTGTGTGTGTGTGTGTGTGTGTGTGTGTGTGTGTGTGTGTGTGTGTGTGTGTGTGTGTGTGTACTGACGTCGACGAGGAAGTCAAACAGGCGGGTGTAGAGGGCTTTGGACAGGGCGTCTCTGGAGAAACAGGCCTGCTCGGTGTTCAGGGTGACAGAGATGGACTCGGTCTTGCCGCCCCACTTACTGTCCATGATCCTGCTGGTCAGTTTACTGCACAGACCGTCCTGAGAGATCCCCAACAGGAAGGACGGGAACGCCAGGACTGACAGGAAGACACAGACAGAGATCATTAAAGCCTGCTCTCCTGTTTCTGAGTCGGGGCGAGATATGTTAGTGTCAGAAGGACCGCGTCCAGATGTGTTGGTGTCAGAAGGACCGCGTCCAGATGTGTTGGTGTCAGAAGGACCGCGTCCAGATGTGTTGGTGTCAGAAGGACCGCGTCCAGATGTGTTGGTGTCAGAAGGACTGCGTCCAGATGTTTTAGTGTCAGAAGGACTGCGTCCAGATGTGTTGGTATCAGAAGGACCGCGTCCAGATGTGTTGGTATCAGAAGGACCGCGTCCAGATGTGTTGGTAGTCAGAAGGACCGCGTCCAGATGTGTTAGTGTCAGAAGGACTGCGTCCAGATGTGTTGGTGTCAGAAGGACCGCGTCCAGATGTGTTGGTGTCAGAAGGACCGCGTCCAGATGTGTTGGTGTCAGAAGGACCGCGTCCAGATGTGTTAGTATCAGAAGGACCGCGTCCAGATGTGTTAGTGTCAGAAGGACCGCGTCCAGATGTGTTAGTGTCAGAAGGACCGCGTCCAGATGTGTTGGTGTTACAGTCTGACAGGGTGCTAACCCTCTGAAGCAGACCACACTGAACATAAAGAACCTCTCTGAGAGAACACCTGCTGCACCTGACCTTCATCTGAACCCCATACCATGAACTGTGTAGAACTGTGTGTACTGTGTAGAACCGTGTGTACTGTGTAGTATTGTGTGTACTGTGTGTACTGTGTAGTATTGTGTGTACTGTGTAGAACTGTGTGTACTGTGAACTCTCTTACAGTCCTGGCTCTCCACCACAGCGTAGTTGTTCTCTTCTCTGAAGCTGATGTTTCCCAGGTGAAGAATTCCTGCAACCAGCTGAAGAACTGAATCCTGATCCTCCACAGACAGACCGACCACTGACATCGCAGCCTGACAGACAGGCAGAGAGACAGACAGGCAGTTTAACAGACAGACCGACCACTGACATCGCCCCTGACAGACAGACAGGTACAGACCATGGTATCAGAGAACTCCTTCTTGTCGTTGACGTCCTCCACTGTGTAGGTCCCTGACTGGTTGAGGTAGTAGTAGTAGTCGGGGGTCGTGACCCCGAGGTTCTCCCTCTGCTCCCCACTGGCCCCCTCCAGCAGCTGAGGACAGAGTCAAAGGTGCTCAATATCACAGTACATATCGCAGTACCTGGTGGTACATATCACAGTACCTGGTAGTACATATCGCAGTTCCTGGTGGTACATATTGCAGTTCCTGGTAGGTAACATATCCGCATGTACCTGGTGGTACAATATCGCAGATTCCTGGGGTACATATCGCAGTAACCGAGGTGGTACATATCGCAGTACCTGTTGGTACATTAGCAGTACCATGGGGGGGTGGTCTATCGCAGTTCCTGGTGGTACATATTGCAGTTCCTGGTAGTACATATCGCAGTACCTGGTGGTACATATCGCAGTTCCTGGTGGTACATATCGCAGTACCAGGTGGTAAATATCACAGTACCTGGTGGTACATATCGCAGTTCCTGGTGGTACATATTGCAGTACCTGGTGGTACATATCGCAGTACCTGGTGGTACATATCGCAGTTCCTGGTGGTACATATCGTCAGACCTGGGTTACATATCGCAGTACCTGGTGGTACATATTGCAGTTCCTGGTAGTACATATTGCAGTTCCTGGTGGTACATATCGCAGTACCTGGTGGTACATATCGCAGTACCTGGTAGTACATATCACAGTACATCTCGCAGTACCTGGTGGTACATATCGCAGTACCTGGTGGTACATATCGCAGTACCTGGTGGTACATATCGCAGTACCTGGTAGTACATATTGCAGTACCTGGGAGTACATATCGCAGTACCTGGTAGCACATATCGCAGTACCTGGTGGTACATATCGCAGTACCTGGTAGTACATATCGCAGTACCTGGGAGTACATATCGCAGTACCTGGTAGCACATATCGCAGTACCTGGTAGTACATATTGCAGTACCTGGGAGTACATATCGCAGTACCTGGTAGCACATATCGCAGTACCTGGTAGTACATATCGCAGTACCTGGTAGCACATATCGCAGTACCTGGTGGTACATATCGCAGTACCTGGTGGTACATATCGCAGTACCTGGTAGTAGATGTGGAAGTTTCTCTCTCCAGGATTTTGTGAGACGACTCGAGTTTTCTCCAGCAGGAAGTTGGAGATCTTTCCTCCATCAGGAGCTCCTCCCTGACTGAACTGGATCTCAAAGTATTTACCCTGACGAGAGGAGCACAGTGTGGGGTGTCAGGATATATTTATTTATGTGTGGTGTTTAGTATATATGTGTTGTGTATATTTATATATGTGTTGTGTATATTTTATATGTGGTGTCAGTCTTTGTAGAACTCACAAAACGACTGGAGTTATTGTTCCTGACGGTCTTGGCGTTACCGAAGGCCTCCAGCAGCGGATTGGACTGCAAGATGATGTCTTTAACATGCTGCACACACGCACACACAGGCACACGCACACACACACACACACACACACACACACACACACACACACACACACATTAAAACAGAATTTCAGTCCTACGGGCAGAACTATGGAGATGTGCGTCTCTCCAGTAATAGACTTCTGACCACATCTGTCCCTATTGACTCTGTAGGGACACTCTCACACTCTGTAAGGACACTCCCACACCATTTCAGGACACTCCCATACTCAGTAAGGACACTCTCACACTATGTCAGGACACTCTCACACTATGTCAGGACACTCCCATACTCTGTAAGGACACTCTCACACTATGTCAGGACACTCCCACACTCTGCAAGGACACTCCCACACTATGTAAAGGACACATGTAAAGGACATGTAAAGGACATGTAAAGGACACCCCCAAACGATGTAAGGACACTCCCACACTATGTAAGGACACCCCCAAACGATGTAAGGACACTCCCACACTATGACAGGACACTCCCACACAGAGTTTAAAAGCCTGCAGCTCCTGCAGTTAGTTAGAAGTGAAGAAGTCTCTTGGATGAGAGGTGAAACGTCTTCAACACTTTGTCTCCTGACAGAGTGTGGGAGTGTCCTTACAGAGTGTCTATGATACAGAACTTAAGTAGTGTGCGTACTGACCTGGACTTTGTCTCCTCCGCCGGACACTTTGGAAACGTAGCTCATGATGTATTTGGCGGCGACAGTTTTTCCCGCTCCGCTCTCACCGCTGACAGACAGAAAACGGGGAACATTAAGAGATCGTCACCGTCAGCAGAGTCAATAAAGTTTTTACTTGTTAATCCTGAATATTTAATGTGGGAGAGTTGAAGTCCCGCCCACCTGATGATGACACACTGGTTCTCACTGTCAATCATCATGTTTCTGTACATGTTGTCAGCCAGAGCGTAGATGTGAGGAGGGTTCTCGTACTGAGCCTGGAGGAGGACGTATCAATAAAGTTATCAATTCAAATCGATGTGTGTGTGTGTGTGTGTGTGTGTGTGTGTGTGTGTGTGTGTGTGTGTGTCTCACCGCTCCCTGGTAGAGTTCCACCTCTCTGTCAGTGAAGTATGGAAGCTGTTTGAATGGATTCACAGAGATCAGAACTGAACCGATGTACGTCTGACAGAAGGAACCGGGTCAAGGACCAGAGCCACAACTTGAACCACTAGAGCCAGGACCTGAATCAGGACCACCAGAACCACAACCTGAACTACCAGGACCTGAATCAGGACTGCCAGAACCTCTGAGTCCAGTCTGAAGCTCCTTAGCTCGTTCTGATGATAGCATGCAGAACTTTATTCTGTAAAGGAGTACTTGTACTTTTTGGTATTGTACTTGTAAAGGAGTACTTGTACTTTGTGGTATTGTACTTGCAATGGAGTACTTGTACTGTGTGGTATTATACTTGTAATGGAGTACTTGTACTCTGTGGTAATGTACTCGTAATGGAGTACTTGTACTCTGTGGTAATGTACTCGTAATGGAGTACTTGTACTCTGTGGTAATGTACTCGTAATGGATTACTTGTACTGTGTGAGGATACAAAGATGTAGTCGTCCATGTATCTCTTCTTCAGGTTGTCTGTGATGGCGTCCTCGTTGATCTTGGACAGCAGCACCATGTCGTCCACGCCGCTCACCTTCACATTCTGAGCCTGCCAATGGTAACGCTCCTTGCTACCCTGAGGGGGCGGAGCATACACACAGAGTCAGGATTGGTCAACAGCTCATTATCATGTTGATCACAATAAGACATTTTCTTTAACCATGGCAACATGTCAGCCAATCACATGGTCAGCTGTTTACACTAATCTACTTTAGAGACTCAGATTATTGATGAAAATATAATCAATAATCTGTGATGACGGAATGTTACAGATAAACATTAAAACAATAATATTTATTATTCTGCATGATGAGTTCTGGGACTGTCGTACCACACACACACACACACACACACACACACAGTGTGATGAGACGTCTGATTGGTCGGATTGTGTCTCCACAGGTCGTCCTCTCTGATCTCCTGAATTCCCAGAATTCCTTCCTTCATGTGGGATCATGTTGGAGAGGCGACGCCTCAGCATGTCGACACACAGCGCTGCAGCGTGTGTGTGTGTGAGTGTGTGTGTGTGTGTGTGTGTGTGTGAGTGTGTGTGTGTGTGTGTGTGAGTGTGTGTGTGTGTGTGTGTGAAATGAGTTTACAGTGAAAGAAAAACACTGTGCAACAAGTCGTCAATAAATCAATCAATATAAAACTGATGTCATGTCATGTTGTTTAAACTTTCAGATAAAAAACATCAGAAGATATTTTCTGATATTTTATTACTCAAATAATTCAGGAAATAATCAATACATGTATTGATAATGAAAACATTATGGGTTGGGTTCTACTGAAGTACTACTAGTAGTACTGCAGTAGTAGTACTGCAGTACTGAAGTCTGAAGTTTTGTCCCTGCTGACTTCCTGTACTCGGCCCGAGTCAGTGTTAGTTACTCTGTCTCAATGTATGGGCTCATTATCAAATCCTATTGGTTGACTCAAAGTATCCCACAATGCATTGTGAAAAGGAGCATACAACTGACATCACTAAGTAAACATGATATCCCATCATGCATTGTGCTGGAGAAAAAAAAGTCCAGAGGAGTTTAATGATCCGACTGACGGGCTGACTCCTCTGTGCAGGTTCTGATGGGTCAGGTGAGCGTCCACACTTCCTGTTTGTTTGTTTGTTTGTTTGTCTAAAGCTCATTTACATCCTGCAGAAACTACAGTGTAACAAGGGTGCATATATTATTAATATTTTATTTTTGTAATTATATAACTGTTAGTTCATTCATTCACAATATTTATTGCATTATTTTCATGTAATTCTAATAATTGTCATTTTTATTCATGATGTTTTCCTTATTTTATTTACAGTTATTATGTTTTCAATAATAATAATAATAATAATAATAATAATAATAATAATAATAATAATAATGATAATAACGATGATGATGATGATAACAGTTTATATTCTCTGCATTCAACTTTTTTGATGAAACTTCTTTACATTTCTGTTTGTTTAAATGCAGGATCAGAACCAGGACCAGGACTATTTTCAGGTTCAGAACCAGGACCAGGACTATTTTCAGGTTCAGGACCAGGACCAGGACTATTTTCAGGTTCAGGACCAGGACCAGGACTATTTTCAGGTTCAGAACCAGGACCAGGACTATTTTCAGGTTCAGGACCACGACCAGAGTTTCTGCAGTTTAAAGTAATCAGAGTAAACTCACCATGGCTGCTGTCTGCTGCGGCTCCTCCTGCTCTCACTTCCTGCTTCAGGTAAAAGTTGAGAAATCTTGAGTCAGTCTCGGGTGGATCCAGGATCCAGGTGCACTCAGACTGAACCTGGATCAGGTGGGTCCGGATCAGGTGGTTCAGGTCAGAGAATCAGGCAGTTTCAGTCGTTGTCAACATTTTCTTCTCACTGTGTTTTTCTGTCTGTTCCTTCCTTCAGTCTTCAGTCTCTGAACTGTCTGCAGGTGTGGGCAGGTAAAGCCCCGCCCCCCTCCCCCTTCTCCTTCAGCCCTCGGAACTCTGGGTAATGTAGTCCTGACAACCAGCACAGACCAGCTGGGTCACAGTGAGGTGGATTATAAAGATTGAAACCTGAAACATTTTCTTTTGGATGGAAAATATAAATAAACAGATTTATTATGTTGATGTTGGAACATTTTGACATTTTTTGGAAGTTATTTAGTTGAATTTTTCAAACTCATTCATTTGTTTACTGACTTAAAGTTAAACCGTCAAACATGACGATGACGTGAGAAACCATCAAATATCAAATGTTTCGTCTTCTTTTTTAAATATTTTCAGTTTTTATTTAAATTCTTTTTGTGTGCAAACATGTCAAACTGTTAACACGTGTAATTTTCTGACATCAAAAATGCTTTAATTGATTGATTGATTATTGATGGCTATCATTTTTATGTTTTTGTAAAAGATTAAACAATAAACAGAGACGATGTTTGTTTCTTTAATCTGATTCAGTTTAAGAACTTGTTGAATTCTTTCAGTTTGACTCGATGGAGTCAAAATTAAACATTTCTCTTTCAGATCAGCCCGGAAAAGATCAATAATCAGAACATAATGACGTCACAACATGTTGATCGTGTTGTTCCTGAACGCCTCCTGCTGAGGAGCTCAGAGTGCATGATGGGAGTTTGAGTTTGACACTTCAGGTCTAAAGGTCAGAGCCACTCTGTCGTCTGTCGAAGGTTTTTGGTTGATTATTGAATTAAAGTTAATAATAAACGTGAAGTGAGACAGAAATGAAAACTGTGATTTGATCTTTATCAGTGAAATATTGATGAACTTTGATCAGTTTCCTCCGCAGACAGAAAATCAAAATGACTTTTGTTGAAGTTTCATCAAGAAGTTCCTCCAGTTATTTTTCATCATGCTTTTATTTTACAGAATATTTCATTAAATAAACACTCGAACACTTTGAGGACTTGATTATTCTTCCCTCGGCCTCACGCAGCCTTCGTCTGCTCGTCTCACATCTCCAGCGTCCCGTAGTTTCCTTCTCACCACCTCACAGGGTCCAGTCAGTCCAATGACTGATCCAATAAGTAACCAACCGAGCCTGCACTCCCTGCGTGTCTCACACCAGGACACGGTCATTTCCTTCCACATCCAGCGACGCCGTCTCATCCGCCTGTAAAGTCTGGAGGCTCCATCCTGAGCCGGCAGGTTTCTCTGTGTAGACATTACATAAGTTGTGAAATGAAGATATTTCCATAAATCTTATATTGATCAACGCGTCAAATGACATGAACTGATCATCTCAGTGAAGATAAATCTTTCTTTCCTTCTGTTCAAGTGAACTTTGTCTTCATGGTTTTATTCTGACTGATTCTGATGTGACCCGCTTACAGGAGACTCGTTCTGATCACTTTTTGTTTTTCACTTCTCGATCTCCTCAGATGATTTTCACTGAAGTGCTGAAAGACTTTTAATGTCATTAACAGAAGATTACTTTGATCCTGCAGCTGCTCTCTGAACCACGTGATGATGGTGATGATGATGAAGATGATGATGATGATGGTGATGATGATGATGATGATGATGATGATGGTGATGATGGTGATGATGGTGATGGTGATGGTGATGATGGTGGTGATGATGGTGGTGATGGTGATGATGATGTGATGATGATGATGATGGTGATGATGATGATGGTGATGGTGATGATGATGATGATGGTGATGATGATGATGATGGTGATGATGATGATGATGGTGATGATGATGATGGTGATGGTGATGATGATGATGGTGGTGATGATGATGGTGATGATGATGATGGTGGTGATGGTGATGATGATGGTGATGATGATGATGGTGGTGATGATGATGATGATGGTGATGGTGGTGATGGTGGTGATGATGATGATGATGGTGATGATGATGGTGGTGATGGTGATGATGATGGTGATGATGATGATGATGGTGATGATGATGATGGTGGTGATGATGATGATGATGGTGGTGATGGTGATGATGATGATGGTGGTGATGATGATGATGGTGATGATGATGATGGTGGTGATGATGATGATGATGATGGTGATGATGATGGTGATGATGATGGTGATGATGATGATGGTGATGGTGATGATGATGATGGTGGTGATGATGATGATGATGGTGATGATGATGGTGGTGATGATGATGATGGTGGTGGTGATGGTGGTGATGATGATGATGGTGATGATGATGGTGATGATGATGATGATGGTGATGATGATGGTGATGATGATCTGATGTGAGATGAAGTCAGGCGGCTGCAGACGGACCTTTATTAGAAAAACTCATTCATTTCTTCATTATGCAGATGACACAGTGATACTTCTCTTTTAAGCCTGATGACATAAAAACATTGATGACCTGCAACTTTCTGTTCTCAGCTCAGACAGGTTGTGGTTCTGAGCCCTGGACCTGTTAGAGACACATGATCCACTGAAAAGGTTCCTCCGGATCACGTCACTCGGACCACCAGCACCACAGTAAAGAATGTGGGAGTCATCTTTGATCAGGATTTGTCCTTTAACTCCCAGGGCGGCTGTAGAGCGGGTCATCTAGCAATCAAAAGGTCACTGGTTCGAATCCTGGCTCCTCCCAGCTGCATGTGGACGTCTCCTACTGAACCCCAAATGGTGCCTTGCATGGCAGCCTCCTCCATCAGTGTATGGATGTGAGAATGTGTGAATGTGTATGTATTGTAAAGCGCTTTGAGCGGTAGACTGGAAAAGCGCTATACAAATGCAAGAGCCACATCAAAGAACGCCTTCCTCCACCTTCCTCCACCTTCCTCCACCTTCCTCCACCTTCGGACATTTCCGGAAATCAGGAACATCGTGTCTCTGAGAGCTGCAGAGAACCCGGTCACTCTCTCCCTCCCGGCTGGATTATCATAATTCCTTTAATCAGGCTGCAACTCTCCAGCTGATCCAGAAGCAGACTTAAAACTTTCCTTTTTGATTAAACCTCTCAGCTGCTGCAGTCCTGCTCCACTTCTACCATCTTCATCTTCATCTTCATCATTTTAATGTTACTAATATTCATAATTCAATTGGTTAAGCTGTTATTTCTGACATGAGTTCAGCTCTGGACGCATGTGACGAAACAGAAGTTGAGAATATTCCCTCTGCTCCTGATGTTTACCTGTTGAACAGTGTCACCGTCTCATCAGCAGGGTGAGATCTCAACCTCCAGAACAAATGAAACTCAAGTGTTAGTTTGATGGGAGACATGAAGCTGTGACGAGGCGCTGCAGGTCGACACTGGTTTGTTTTAATGGGTCAAAGTGGACAAACTGGTTAACAGTCAGTTAAAACATGAAAAAAAACACCGGGATGGTCCTTTAAAGCATCAGCAGCTTCAGTTTCTATGGCAAAAGTCTCTGTTTCCTGCTTCCTACCTGCAAAACACTGCCCACCTGCTGAGTGTTCACATTTAAAACTAAAACTGGGCCACACTCTAATTGGCTTAGAGTCCAGCTGAGGAGCCAATCAGGGAAATGTGCCCAAATATGGAAAAAGAAAAAAAGAAGAGGGAGAAATGGGAGAAATGGGAGAAGAGGAAGAAGAGGAAGAGGGAGAAATGGGAGAAGAGGGAGCGAGCTGGAAGCAAACAAGATGAACAGAATACAGAATTCTTCCAATGAAAAGATGAGAAAACAAAACATTCAACAAACCAAGAGAAGAAGAAGACAAAGAAGAAGAAGAATTTGACAGTGGAATCAAAGAATAAAAAGAGGAAGAGGAGGACAGACAGAGAAAGGCTCATCGTCTCTGCTGTCGACTTATAAAAGCAGGAGGATCATCGTCCTCCTCAGTCTGTAGACAGTCTTTGTTCACTGCTGCTCTCTCACGCACACACGCGCACACACACACACGCACGCACGCACATGCACGCACACGCACAGGTCACATGATGCCATTGGTGAGGTACTGGAAGCCATCGTACAGTTTGGTGGTCAGTGACCTCATGGATCCGTCCACCAGCTGGTCGACCAGCAGCTGCAGCTGCTCCTCCGTCAGGCTCATGTGGAAACGCTCCTTCAGCCCTCGCATGGTGCTGGATCCATGGAAACATGGCAGCTGGGAGCCTGCAGGGGGCGGACCGTCAGTACAGTGCGTGCGTGCGTGTGTGTGTGTGCGTGCGTGCGTGCGTGCGTGTGCGTGTGTGTGTGCGTGCGTGTGAGATCGCTCACCCTGCTGCATGATCTCCACTATCTGCAGAACTCTGTCCATGTGTTTTCTGGCTGCGATCAGACCCTGAAGCATCAACATCTTATAGTAGTTAAACATGTCGCCATCTGGACCGCCCATCACCTGACAAACACACACACACACACACACACACACGGATTACAATATAATAAATCAATAAATGTCACTCTTCATTCATCTACATGACCACAAGAACTCCCTCACTGACCCACTAGAACCCCTTAGTGGCCACTAGAACAACATATTCCTTCACTGTGTGGGCCTCCGGAAGCCCACTGTTGACCAACAGAACCTGTTAAAGAACTTCCAGAACTGATCGTCGGACCGATGGAACCTGCTGCAGATAACGAGATGAACTCACATCCACGAACTCTGTGGTGAGTTTGAAGGCCGACGTCTCGAAGCCGAGGTTCTTGGGAGAACTGGAAAGGATGAAGCCGAAGTCTATGTGGATGATGTGACCTTCAGAGTCCAGGAGGATGTTCCCGTTGTGCCTGAGGGGTCAGAACAGAGGTTTAGAACTTTCTGAAGGACAGCAGCGATGGTCTGACTGGGACCTGCAGGTCTCACCTGTCTTTGACCTGCAGCAGGTAACAGATGAGGCTGTACCCGGCACAGCTCTGGACGAAGTTTCTCTGAGCCGACAGGAAGGCCTCGGTGGTCGGAGCGCCGTGTTCCTGCAGGAAGTAGTCGAGCAGAGACAGCTGACTCTGTTTCTTCACCTGGTGGAGGGACACGGCGTTGACCACCGGCTCGATCATCCCAGAGTCCGACGACAGCACCAGGATCTTATAGGGCTTGATCCAGAGGGGGACGCGCTCCTGCTCCCAGATGGACTGACAGCACAGGGTTCATACGTTAGACTGGCCCCCATCAATACAGACCATCTCAGTGGGTTCTGATCATGTGATGGTGCTGATGTCAGAGCGTTACCTTGAGCTGCTGCAGCACCTGGAAGGCGAGCAGCTCCTGTCTCAGGTCGTCTCCACATTTAACGATGACCGACAGCAGCCGCCAGTGAGGAAGGTGACCGTACGGAGATCCTTCTCTGATCCTCCTGCAGGACACGGACCAGGCGGGAAGGTAAACCCGGTCAGAACCATTAACTACGGTCAAAACCATTTAGCTACGGTCAGAACCATAAACTACAGTGACTCCACCTACCGGACCTTCTCCTCCCAGGGCTCCTTCAGGGCCACAGCTGACGGGTCCTCTGGGTCCCGTTTGAAGGTGGTGGGCGCCTGAGCCAGCTGCTCCGACAGACGGCGCCTGAAACATCACACGGACACACACACTGTACCTACTGTGTGTACATGTACTGTGTGTACTGTGTGTACATGTACTGTGTGTTACAGACCTGATGTCTCCGGCTGCGATGAACACCGGCTCTTTACTCTCCAGACTGGTGATGCTGTCCACTGAGAACTGACTGATGTTGTCACAGCTGTTGGTGTGGATCTCTGGCAGCTGCAGGGAGGGAAGGAGACGAGGACAGAAGGAGACAAGGACAGAAGGAGACGAGGACAGAAGGAGACGAGGACAGAAGGAGACGAGGACAGAAGGAGACAAGGACAGAAGGAGACAGAAGGAGACGAGGACAGAAGGAGACGAGGACAGAAGGAGACGAGGACAGAAGGAGATGAAGTACATTGTTCAAGTAGATTTAATGAACATCCTGTAATAATGCCGACATCACATCCTGAGTGAAAACTAGGGATGTCCCGATCAGGTTCTTTTGCCCCCCCGAGTCCGAGTCTGCCGATACCGAGTCCCGATCCGATACTTCTATAATACATTGAAATATGAAGAAGAGCGAAGAAACAGATCCAGGATGTCCCTTATTTTTTTATTTTAGTCACCTTATTTTATCAAAGGTGTGAATGGCAAAGGACACAAAAGCAGGAAAATATCCGGCTCCACTGCGTCTCTCTTTACATTTAGTTTGTCCTGTTGTTGCTTCAGCTAAGAAAGAAATAGTTTGCCCCACACGTCCAACCTCTTGAGCATGAGAGAACTATTTTACCATTATTATTATTATATATTATTATAGATTATAATATCTATTATACTCTATATCTATTATTATAGATTTTTTATGGAAACAGAATCTGTTTGAGAAGTCAGTGGGTCACATGACATGGAAGCTACTGAGAAAAAAAATAAAAAATCTGCATATAAATATTCATATAAAATAGAGGAAGCACTAAAATACAATAACAATAGCTGTGTCTCATTTCTCCAGTTTACTGATTCAATCTGCTGCTGGTTTGGAGTCACTGGGTCACATGACATGGAGGATATCAAATAAACTGCAATTATTTTATATTAATATATTTATCCTAAGTAATTTAATGACGGTCCCTAAATCAGTCTCAGTGATTCAGCGGGAGGCTCTGGAGGTGAGCTGACCGTCGTCCTGCTGCTCACACTGGGAGAACCTCAGTAGAGTCTCAGCTGGACCCGAGTGAAGATCCGCTGAATATCCAACCTGAAACTAACTTCACCCCGGTTCAATGAGTCGCCTGTTGCAGCCTTTGAATAGGATGATGAGGATTTCAGTCACTCAACTTAAACAGTGACTTGTAGAAATGATACAAATAGCAGTAATGACAATAATAATCGATTTAAAGATAACTTAGAGTGTAGTGCTTTCACTGTGTGCAACTTAAATTCACCATTCGCCCCCCGTGATATTAAACCTACAAAAATCATGTCTTTTTTTTTGCAGCGGCGCTGAAAATCCAGCAGCAGAATGCATACAGGAGAATCACTGACACATCAGATAACCTTCCACAACGACTGCAGGCTCTTTGGTGGAGCTCTGCTTTCAATGAAGTTCCATCGACCGTGGGACCGTGGCTCAGGTGGTAGAGCGGGTCGGCCTGTGTTCGGAGGGTCGGCGGTTCGATCCCCGCCCGGCCAACTGCATCATGGTCGTTGTGTCCTTGGGCAAGAAACTTCACCCACCTCGCCTCGTGTGAATGTGTATGACTGCTGTATGTTTGAGGTGGTGGTCGGAGGGCCCGTAGGCGCTGAATGGCAGCCGCGCTTCCGTCAGTCTGCCGCAGGGCAGCTGTGGCTACTATCGTAGTTTACCACCACCAGTATGACTGAGTGTGAATGAATGGAACCTGGAACACTGTCAGGCACTTTGGGTGACTTGAAAAGCGCCATACAAATCCAATCCATTAATCCATTATTGTGACAAATGAATGGACGACTTGTTTATTAATACCCGACCCGTGCCTTGTGCACGCACATTTTTCCCATTTGTTTTGAAATATTATAGATCTGATCAAAAATAAAGAGAATAAATATACACACATATTTTTATATATCCGATCACGTGATCGGATCATCCCTAGTGAAAACAGCTGTGATGACATCACGTCCTGTTTGAAAACAGCTGTGATGACATCACGTCCTGTGAGCGTCCTCTCACCTCCACCTGCAGCTCTCCGATGTCGTCCACTGACCACGCCTCGTCGTCGTTGTCGTAGTTGGGGACGGTGGAGAAGCTGCCGGCTCGCTGCTCTGCAGTCATGCCGCAGTCTGGCAGGTTCTCCACAGAACGCGTGCTCCTGATACGGTTCTCTGGAATCCGGATTGGAACGCTCGACGTCTCAAAGTTCTCACATTCCAGAACTTCCACGTAGATGAGGTACGGAGCCTGAGGGGTCAGAGGTCAAAACGGGTCACATGACCAGCTGAGGTCATCATCTCACAGTGTGACGTCACGAGAATGTCTTCTTCTTCTTCTCCTGTATCAAATCACTTCTTAATCCCAATAAGATAAAACTAAAGGGTTAGTGTGTGTGTGTGTGTGTGTGTGTGTGTGTGTGTTGTCACCTTGTCTTTGGAGTTTAACACCACGGCCTGTGTGTGCGGCACTCGGACCACGTGGTGGTCGAAGGCGGCGGTCGGCAGCCAGACTCGAGCCGGCAGTTTGTGGTTGAGTAGCGACAGTTCTGAGATCAGCCGCTGAGTCTTCTGCTCTTTAGTTGGCAGAGTTGCCAAACGCTTCCCGATGCCCATCAGAGACTTGATGAACTCCCTCTGAGGGGCCAGACGCACCGGCTGACAGACACACAGACAGACAGGATGTTATTAGAGGACTCAGTGTTTGTGGCTGACGTCTCTTCAGGACGACCTTCAGACAGGAGACATGACGACAGATCACTTTGAGTCTTAATTGGTTCTCCCACAACATCAACAGCTGATTGGCTCCAACAGAAACAGAACGAGGAAGTGACGGTCGAGTCTACAGACGAGCAGCTTCTCAGTTTGAGCTGGACCGTCTAAGACTGAACCAGAACCAGAACCAGAACCCACAGCCTCCAACACACTTTATTTCCCACAATGCACCCTGCGGGGAGGACAGGAACTTACGGGACCAGTCTCAAACTCCAGACTGTCAGAGCTGGAGCTGCTGTCCTGAGGAGGTCAGAGGTCAACCATGTTACATTCAGGAACTGTAGTTTAAATGATTCACAACAGAAACATGTTTAATGAGACCCAAACATTATGTTCTGGTCTTCATGTTTCTCTGATGGAAGCAAAGCGTGTCCCTCTGATGGAGCCGTAGTTAGAGTCCGCTTCTCACAAACAGAACTTCTATTATTGTGTTGCTGGTGTTTGTGGTGTTCCTGGTGTTTGTGGTGTTGCTGGTGTTTGTGGTGTTGCTGGTGTTTGTGGTGTTGCTGGTGTTTGTGGTGTTTGAGGTGTTCCTGGTGTTTGTGGAGTTGCTGGTGTTTGTGGTGTTTGAGGTGTTCCTGGTGTTTGTGGAGTTGCTGGTGTTCCTGGTATTTGTGGTGTTTGAGGTGTTGCTGGTGTTTGTGGAGTTGCTGGTGTTGCTGGTGTTTGTGGTGTTGCTGGTGTTCCTGGTATTTGTGGTGTTTGAGGTGTTGCTGGTGTTTGTGGAGTTGCTGGAGTTGCTGGTGTTTGTGGTGTTGCTGGTGTTTGTGGTGTTTGAGGTGTTCCTGGTGTTTGTGGAGTTGCTGGTGTTGCTGGTGTTTGTGGTGTTGCTGGTGTTCCTGGTATTTGTGGTGTTTGAGGTGTTGCTGGTGTTTGTGGAGTTGCTGGAGTTCCTGGTGTTTGTGGTGTTGCTGGTGTTCCTGGTATTTGTGGTGTTTGAGGTGTTGCTGGTGTTTGTGGTGTTGCTGGTGTTGCTGGTGTTTGAGGTGTTGCTGGTGTTTGTGGAGTTGCTGGTGTTTGTGGTGTTGCTGGTGTTTGTGGTGTTGCTGGTGTTTGTGGTGTTGCTGGTGTTTGAGGTGTTGCTGGTGTTTGAGGTGTTGCTGGTGTTTGTGGAGTTGCTGGTGTTTGAGGTGTTGCTGGTGTTTGTGGTGTTGCTGGTGTTTGAGGTGTTGCTGGTGTTTGTGGTGTTGCTGGTGTCTGTGGTGTTGCTGGTGTTTGATGTGTTGCTGGTGTTTGTGGTGTTGCTGGTGTTTGTGGAGTTGCTGGTGTTTGTGGTGTTGCTGGTGTCTGTGGTGTTGCTGGTGTTTGTGGAGTTGCTGGTGTTTGTGGAGTTGTGTGGTGTTGCTGGTGTTTGTGGTGTTGCTGGTGTTTGTGGTGTTGCTGGTGTTTGAGGTGTTGCTGGTGTTTGTGGTGTTTGTGGTGTTGCTGGTGTTTGTGGTGTTGCTGGTGTTTGTGGTGTTGCTGGTGTTTGAGGTGTTGCTGGTGTTTGTGGTGTTGCTGGTGTCTGTGGTGTTGCTGGTGTTTGTGGTGTTGCTGGTGTTTGTGGTGTTGCTGGTGTTTGTGGAGTTGCTGGTGTTTGTGGTGTTGCTGGTGTCTGTGGTGTTGCTGGTGTCTGTGGAGTTGCTGGTGTTTGAGGTGTTGCTGGTGTTTGTGGTGTTGCTGGTGTCTGTGGTGTTGCTGGTGTTTGTGGTGTTGCTGGTGTCTGTGGTGTTGCTGGTGTTTGTGGTGTTTGCTGGTGTTTGTGGTGTTGCTGGTGTTTGTGGTGTTGCTGGTGTTAATCATGTTGCTGGTGTCTGTGGTGTTGCTGGTGTTTGTGGTGTTTGAGGTGTTGCTGGTGTTTGAGGTGTTGCTGGTGTTTGTGGTGTTGCTGGTGTTTGTGGTGTTGCTGGTGTTTGAGGTGTTGCTGGTGTTTGAGGTGTTGCTGGTGTTTGTGGTGTTGCTGGTGTTGTGGTGTTGCTGGTGTTGCTGGTGTTTGTGGTGTTTGAGGTGTTGCTGGTGTTTGTTGTGTTGCTGGTGTTTGTGGTGTTTGAGGTGTTGCTGGTGTTTGTTGTGTTGCTGGTGTTGCTGGTGTTTGTGGTGTTGCTGGTGTTTGTGGTGTTGCTGGTGTTTGTGGTGTTGCTGGTGTTTGTGGTGTTGCTGGTGTTTGTGGTGTTTGAGGTGTTCCTGGTGTTTGTGGAGTTGCTGGTGTTGCTGGTGTTTGTGGTGTTGCTGGTGTTTGTGGAGTTGCTGGAGTTGCTGGTGTTTGTGGTGTTGCTGGTGTTTGTGGTGTTTGAGGTGTTCCTGGTGTTTGTGGTGTTGCTGGTGTTCCTGGTATTTGTGGTGTTTGAGGTGTTGCTGGTGTTTGTGGTGTTGCTGGTGTTGCTGGTGTTTGAGGTGTTGCTGGTGTTTGTGGAGTTGCTGGTGTGTGTGGTGTTGCTGGTGTTTGTGGTGTTGCTGGTGTTTGTGGTGTTGCTGGTGTTGCTGGTGTTTGTGGTGTTGCTGGTGTTTGTGGTGTTGCTGGTGTTTGTGGTGTTGCTGGTGTTTGTGGTGTTGCTGGTGTTTGTGGTGTTTGAGGTGTTGCTGGTGTTTGTGGAGTTGCTGGTGTTTGTGGTGTTGCTGGTGTTTGTGGTGTTGCTGGTGTTTGAGGTGCTGCTGGTATTTGAGGTGTTGCTGGTGTTTGTGGTGTTGCTGGTGTCTGTGGTGTTGCTGGTGTTTGAGGTGTTGCTGGTGTTTGTGGTGTTGCTGGTGTTTGTGGAGTTGCTGGTGTTTGTGGTGTTGCTGGTGTCTGTGGTGTTGCTGGTGTCTGTGGAGTTGCTGGTGTTTGTGGAGTTGCTGGTGTCTGTGGTGTTGCTGGTGTCTGTGGTGTTGCTGGTGTTTGTGGTGTTGCTGGTGTTTGTGGTGTTGCTGGTGTTTGAGGTGTTGCTGGTGTTAATCATGTTGCTGGTGTCTGTGGTGTTGCTGGTGTTTGTGGTGTTTGAGGTGTTGCTGGTGTTGAGGTGTTGCTGGTGTTTGTGGTGTTGCTGGTGTTTGTGGTGTTGCTGGTGTTGCTGGTGTTTGTGGTGTTTGAGGTGTTGCTGGTGTTTGTTGTGTTGCTGGTGTTTGTTGTGTTGCTGGTGTTGCTGGTGTTTGTGGTGTTGCTGGTGTTTGTGGTGTTGTTGGTGTCTATGGTGTTGCTGGTGTCTGTGGTGTTGCTGGTGTTTGTGGTGTTACTGGTGTTTGTGGTGTTACTGGTGTCTGTGGTGTTGCTGGTGTTTGTGGTGTTGCTGGTGTTTGTGGTGTTTGTGGAGTTGCTGGTGTTAATCATGTTGCTGGTGTCTGTGGTGTTGCTGGTGTTTGTGGTGTTGCTGGTGTTTGTGGTGTTTGTGGAGTTGCTGGTGTTAATCATGTTGCTGGTGTCTGTGGTGTTGCTGGTGTCTGTGGTGTTCCTGGTGTTTGTGGTGTTGCTGGTGTTTGTGGTGTTGCTGGTGTTTGTGGTGTTTGTGGAGTTGCTGGTGTTAATCATGTTGCTGGTGTTTGTGGTGTTGCTGGTGTTTGTGGAGTTGCTGGTGTTTGTGGTGTTTGTGGAGTTGCTGGTGTTAATCATGTTGCTGGTGTCTGTGGTGTTGCTGGTGTTTGTGGTGTTGCTGGTGTTGCTGGTGTTTGTGGAGTTGCTGGTGTTAATCATGTTGCTGGTGTCTGTGGTGTTTGCTGGTGTCTGTGGTGTTCCTGGTGTTTGTGGTGTTGCTGGTGTTTGTGGTGTTGCTGGTGTTTGTGGTGTTGTGGAGTTGCTGGTGTTAATCATGTTGCTGGTGTTTGTGGTGTTGCTGGTGTTGCTGGTGTTTGTGGTGTTTGTGGAGTTGCTGGTGTTAATCATGTTGCTGGTGTTTATGGTGTTGCTGGTGTTTGTGGTGTTTGAGGTGTTGCTGGTGTTAATCATGTTGCTGGTGTTTGTGGTGTTGCTGGTGTTTGTGGTGTTGCTGGTGTCTGTGGGGTTGCTGGTGTTTGTGGAGTTGCTGGTGTTGCTGGTGTTTGAGGTGTTGCTGGTGTTAATCATGTTGCTGGTGTTTGTGGTGTTGCTGGTGTTTGTGGTGCTGCTGGTGTTTGTGGAGTTGCTGGTGTTAATCATGTTGCTGGTGTTTGTGGTGTTGCTGGTGTTTGTGGTGCTGCTGGTGTTTGTGGAGTTGCTGGTGTTAATCATGTTGCTGGTGTTTGTGGTGTTGCTGGTGTTAATCATGTTGCTGGTGTTTGTGGTGTTGCTGGTGTTCCTGGTGTTGCTGGTGTTAATCATGTTGCTGGTGTTTGTGTTGTTGCTGGTGTTAATCATGTTGCTGGTGTCTGTGGTGTTGCTGGTGTTTGAGGTGTTGCTGGTGTTTGTGGTGTTGCTGGTGTTTGTGGTGTTGCTGGTGTTTGTGGTGTTGCTGGTGTCTGTGGTGTTGCTGGTGTTGCTGGTGTTAATCATGTTGCTGGTGTTTGTGGTGTTGCTGGTGTTAATCATGTTGCTGGTGTTTGTGGTGTTGCTGGTGTTAATCATGTTGCTGGTGTCTGTGGTGTTGCTGGTGTTTGTGGTGTTTGCTGGTGTTTGTGGTGTTGCTGGTGTCTGTGGTGTGCTGGTGTTTGTGGTGTTGCTGGTGTTTGTGGTGTTGCTGGTGTCTGTGGTGTTGCTGGTGTTAATCATGTTGCTGGTGTCTGTGGTGTTGCTGGTGTTTGTGGAGTTGCTGGTGTTAATCATGTTGCTGGTGTTTGTGGAGTTGCTGGTGTTGCTGGTGTTTGAGGTGTTGCTGGTGTCTGTGGTGTTGCTGGTGTTTGTGGTGTTTGTGGTGTTGCTGGTGTTTGTGGTGTTGCTGGTGTTAATCATGTTGCTGGTGTTTGTGGTGTTGCTGGTGTTTGTGGAGTTGCTGGTGTTAATCATGTTGCTGGTGTTTGTGGTGTTGCTGGTGTTTGTGGTGTTGCTGGTGTTTGTGGTGTTGCTGGTGTCTGTGGTGTTGCTGGTGTTTGTGGAGTTGCTGGTGTTGCTGGTGTTGCTGGTGTTCCTGGTGTTGCTGGTGTTAATCATGTTGCTGGTGTTTGTGGTGTTGCTGGTGTTTGTGGACTTGCTGGTGTTAATCATGTTGCTGGTGTTTGTGGTGTTGCTGGTGTTCCTGGTGTTGCTGGTGTTAATCATGTTGCTGGTGTTAATCGTGTTGCTGGTGTTTGAGGTGTTGCTGGTGTTCCTGGTGTTGCTGGTGTTAATCATGTTGCTGGTGTTTGTGGTGTTGCTGGTGTTTGTGGTGTTGCTGGTGTTTGAGGTGTTGCTGGTGTTTGTGGTGTTTGAGGTGTTGCTGGTGTTCCTGGTGTTCCTGGTGTTTGTGGTGTTGCTGGTGTTTGAGGTGTTGCTGGTGTTTGTGGTGTTGCTGGTGTTTGTGGTGTTGCTGGTGTTAATCATGTTGCTGGTGTTAATCGTGTTGCTGGTGTTTGAGGTGTTGCTGGTGTTTGTGGTGTTGCTGGTGTTTGTGGTGTTGCTGGTGTTAATCATGTTGCTGGTGTTAATCGTGTTGCTGGTGTTTGAGGTGTTGCTGGTGTTTGTGGTGTTGCTGGTGTTTGTGGTGTTGCTGGTGTTTGAGGTGTTGCTGGTGTTTGTGGTGTTGCTGGTGTTAATCGTGTTGCTGGTGTTAATCGTGTTGCTGGTGTTTGAGGTGTTGCTGGTGTTTGTGGTGTTGCTGGTGTTTGTGGTGTTGCTGGCATTTGTGGTGTTGCTGGACTTGCTGGTGTAGCTGGTGTTACCTCGTCCTGGCTGCTCTCCACCTTCGGGTTACTCGCCGTCCTCTTCAGGTTGCTGCTCAGACTGATGCTGACTGTAGCATCTGATTTGGAGCGCTGATGTGTGCGCTTGGAGGGCGACAGGCCGTGTTCTCCTCCAAGGGGCCCGGGGCCGGCGTTGGGGATCGCCACGGGACAGAAAGGCGTTAGAGTCAGAGGGTCCCTGCGAGCTCGAGGCCCTGCAGGTTTGAGTTCATCAGACAGGATGAGCTTCCTCAGTTTGGTTCCTCTGGAGTGGCGCTGGGTGGAGATGTGCATGTCGGAGGAGTACGCTCCCAGCAGCCAGGCACACGTCAGGCTGAAGGAGATACTCTGTCTGCAGCGGTGAACCTGCAAGACCACACACAGGGTTAACGCTGGTGACTGGATATTCAATGAGGGTCGATCAAGCAGATACAAAGCTGGACAATCGTATGATGACATGCTGTTAAGCCCCGCCCCCTCTCCTGACCACACCCACCACGTATGGCTTGATGGCGTCCCCTACGTCCTCGTCCATGTGGATGTACATGTTGAGCAGCTGCGGCAGGTAGAAGTCCACATCCTCGTGGGGGAAGCTGAAGAGGCGGTTCCCGATGTACGCCTGGACGCCGGGCTCCTTGGACTTGTGCAGGTAAGAGATCGCCATGGAAACGTCAAACAGCTTGGACTCAAACAGGCGCAGCAGCCACGACTGTTTGGAGGGATTGTGTCTCTGTCGCCGCCGGGCACTCTTCACCGAGCCGGGGGCGAGGCCGTCAGGGTCGTCCTCCTCTCGGATCTTCAGAGGTTTCACCACAGAGTTCAGAGTAACAGAGGGCACCTGAGGCTCCACCCCCTCGCCATTCTGCATGCCAGTGACTTCACAGTCGTCCTGCTTCAGCTTCACTTTCTGCAGCACCTCCTGACATGCCCGGTGGGCCACCTCAGCATTGATCACCAGGCTGAGCTCGCTCAGACCTTCACTGATGACGCCCAGAGGGGGAGTGACCGCTGGGGGGGCCCCGCAGGAGGACGATGGCGTGGAGGGGAGGGACAGCGAGGGGGAGGACGAGATGGACAGGGAGGGGGAGGGGCAGGGGCTGTTCTGATCGGAGGGGGCGGGGGAAACCTCCAGTTCTGTGTCCTCCATCATGAAGCTCCGCCCTCCTCCACTGAAACAGAGGTCACAGGTCAGAGACGGAGCAGCAGGTCCGATCACAACACATGCTGAACTGCAGAACTTCATTCACAGACAACAGACCAGTCGGCTCTGTGATTGGTTGAACAGCGACAACACACCTTCTCTCACAGATCAAATCAGATTCAGTCTGATACAGGTTAGAAGGATCAGAATCAGAATAAAAATTTCCTTTATTTGTCCCACAAACGGGGAATTCCTTCATCACAGCAGCCGAAGGACAGGCTTTTGTAATAAACCATAATAATATTAAAAGAAAAAACAATACAATAAAAAAGGAAGAAAAAGTACAAAATAGAACTCTCATATACATTTTATATAAATAATGTTTTACACTGTTGGTGGGAGGATGATGACCCAGGGTGTGTTACAGCTGCTGTGTGTGTGTGTGTCTGTATGTGTGTGTGTGTATAAAGGGGTTGTAACAACACAAAATAAGACACACAAAAGTGGCAACTGGATCAGGCCCGGTTGAGCCTGGAGCTGTGTTAGTGCCGGCCAGCGGGGGAGGAGGTGCGGAGCAACCGGGCCCTCAGACGGGCTGTAATCCCTCGATCAGATTACAGATTACAGTCAGAGGGAGTAAAGACAGGCTGACATTCACACACTGACAGAACTATTGATCACACCATTGATCACTGATGTGTTAATCAATAAACTGTCTGCAGGTCACTGTGTCTCACAGTCACTTCACTGACACCAATCAGACTGGAGTCATCAACACAGATTCAGTTCATGTTTAATGGCTGTGATCACATTATTGATCAGCAGCAGTATGAATGTAACCACACACACACACTCTCTCTCTCTCTCTTTACATTTTGAAGCTGTTTATTTTCAGGCGACTTCTTCTCCACGAACACTTTGAGCTGCAGACGAAGGCACAAAAATAAAGTTTATTAATCCTATTAATACTTTAACTACAACCGGCCCTGTGTCTTCACTCATATTGATAACTGACTGATCGTTTAGTCTCCTCCATCTTCTGTCTGTCTCTCTTTAATAAAACTGTGGATGTGTCCTTTAAATGGACCCTCAGCTGATGACTGAGTGTCTGTGATGTTGGTCTTCAGTCAGCTGATGTTAGCACGAAGCTAACTCGGTCAGACCGGACGGAGAATGAGCCCTCTGTCTCTCACTACTGCCGTTAGCTTAGTGTTAATGTGAACATGTTGCGGAGAAGCGGCTCTAGCGTTAGCATTAGCTCCGACAGTTTAAATAACACTGTTAGCTTAGCATAGCATTCATGTAAACTTATGCGGCTGAGTTCAGACGCAGTTACCGTTAACCGGCTAAGTAAACAGTAGCATCGTCCGTTGCTGTTAGCTCACACGTTAATCTGCACACTGTGATGCTAACTGGCTACAAGCTAAATGAAACCTCAGTTAGCTCCGCGCTATTAGCTCGAGTTTCGATGTTTTAACAAGAACATCCCGACTGCTGAACGTTAACGTTAACGTTAGCATTAGCATCAGCCGGCAGAGATCAGGCCAACTGTTGCCAGCTCCTCTCAGCTGTTTGTAAAGCTGGATGCTAAGCTAATACTAGCCCCGTCACCGTCACGTGTCGGTTCTTCAGGTGCAGTGACGTGTGTGTTCTCAGGTGAGTCGGTCTTACCTGGTGACCGTTTAGCGGCTCTGAAGAGATGTTTTATTCCCACTTTGTCTCCATTGAAACTCTCTGACCGTCATGTCAACAACAGTGAACATCCACCAGGGGGCGCCCGCGCAGCCCCTTCTTCTTCTGTTGTTCCGGGTCAG
The DNA here is from genome assembly GCF_900880675.1 of Sparus aurata. NCBI lineage: Eukaryota > Metazoa > Chordata > Actinopteri > Spariformes > Sparidae > Sparus > Sparus aurata. The sequence continues at coordinate 38,209,579 of NC_044191.1, read as the reverse complement.
TTTCCGGTGTAACCCCGCCACCTGCTGGACTGTAAAGGAATCAGATTACTGTCAGGAGCACTTTGTACTTTACTGCATTTCTTCAGGACAATTTAAATGTATTTAATGACTGATATCAACATATTATGATGTTAATGATGAAGTAATATTAGCTATCAGTTAGTTATTATCTTACATCATGTATGTGTTTGTGTTGTTTGTAGGAGGGTTTACTTCCTGGTTGTCATTAAACTCTATGTTTCTCTCACTGAGGTCACTGTAAACCTTCCAGCTGGTTTGAAGTCTTTAGTGTTGTTATTATCTGAAGTGACAGATACACACCTGCATGATCAGAGACACCGACTCTGTGTTACACCTGATCTGGAGAGACGTTATGAGAGTGAGGACAGTGAACTGTTTGTACCGGCTGAAGTTTGAACGACCTCATTCAGTCATTTTTAAATGTTAATGTCTCAGAATTTATTCTCTTTGTTAAATGGGTCGGATCAGCACCAGACATTCCAGTCCTGCCACGAGTCAGGACAGCGGAGGATCCTGCAGCTCTGATGTTGAATATTTTTTTAATAAACGTTCTGTCATCATCTGTTGGTCTGTGTAAATGTTTGTGATAAATCTTTTACCCAGGATGCAATGCTCCTCCGTGTCAATGATCTGCACACTGAGCTGGAAAGTCACTTAGTAGAAATTAACATTGTGATGCCTCGTCGGTTCCTTTTCTATAAGAAGAATAAATCCTGTTTAATCCAGAATGTTGTAGTTCCTCGTGTTCTTCATGTGGAGGTCAGTCTGATGCTCCTCATGTCAAACTTACTGAGTCTGAGCAACAAAACACAACCTTAAACTCTGAACACTGAAAGCTGCAGGCCCGTCCATGTGTGACCCGGTATCAACCTCTCATGGAGATTTTCAGTACACACAGTTAGTGGGTTTTTTATTCTCCTTTTTACCTCCCAGACTTTCTTACAATAGTTTCTTGACTTTGGACACATTAGCAGTTGAACGGGTTCATTAATACGAGCAGAAACAAAACCCACCTGAACGCCTTCACAGTGATCTGTGAACGATCTATACCGGGAAAGGAATTCACTTTGGAATGTTAACTGTTGTCAACAGTGTTTATGTCCATCAGAAATCAGCAGCGTGGGTCGGCGGTTCCGAGCAGACTGATGGGTCCAATAGATCTTACCGGGATTATTATTGTCACATAGTCGACTTTTCCTCACGAGGAGCTCGGCTGTCGTTTGCAGACTCCGCTGGGGCTCAGCAGAATCTCCAGAGCATTCTCCAACATGTCACAGTGGATGCTTCGGTTCTGATCCTGCAGCTCTGTCTGGAGGATTTCCTTAGAATCAGAATCAGAATACTGTGAGTGACTCTTTCTCCACCGTTGTCTCTCCTGTGTTACTATAAGAGACGTTCTTCTGATGAGGTTTCTTCTTTTTCCTCTTCAGGAATCTGCAGGATCCCGTTGAAGTGGGTCTCTCTCTTTTTTCCAAGCCAAGCTCAGTATCAGTTCTTTTGTTCTGTACTCAAAAAAGTCATCAGCAGAAAGACATCTCACATTAATTCCAGCTTTTAATGATTAACTCCATTAATAAAACGTCTCATTTTGAATGAGGTGATCAGAGAACATCAAGAAAACTACAACAATCCGGAAATATTATAAAATATCCAACATCAAAGAAGTGAACTGATCTTTGAAGCATCCAATGACTGAGGCAGGACTTCCTGTGACATCACGGCCGAGGCAGCAGCTGATTCATAACGACAGACATATCAGGATTGTTTAAAGCCAACTATGGAACATTGATGGGCCACATAAAAGCATCCTGCCGCTCTCCTGGATCGGAAGAACAGAAACCATAAGAATGAACCTCTTTCTCCTTCAGTCACTATGGACCATGTTCCTGTCTCCACCTTTACTATATTGGATAAATGGCTGTCCAGATTTATTTGGCAAGGCAAGCGACCCAGACTAAAAAAGACTACTCAGCCCAAAAGACAGCAGAGGCAGAGACACTGACACTGTGAGGGGGACTGGAGCCGAGCGATGCCCAGATTTGCTGTTGGATTCAATCCCATTCTTGAATCCAGATATATGGAGGAAAAGAAGGCTGCCAATGTCATGACTAAAAACACTCTAAGAATATGTTCAACTTCCCACGACCACTTCCAGAACCATGACGATAGCAAACGGCTGTGAGTCCCCCAGCCAGCCATTCTGAAATGGAAGGAAACGGGATCCAGTGGTTTTGGACCAGCTGTTTGACGGAGATCATTTGAACAGCTCAAAGAGAAATATGATTTACAAAACCAAGACTTCTTCAGGTACAAATGAGACACAACTAACATCGTCATGAAGAACCGGAGAAGCTCCTCACCAGCCAAAATACAACCCTTCTTTATCCCAACGCCTGAAGGAACAGTGAAAATAAAGTTCATGTCACATATTTACAAGATAAAATAAAAGAAAATGACTTGGATATTAAAGAAAAAATGGGAACTAGAAATGATCACAATAATCCAGATGAGCAGTGGGAGACTTCATGTGGTCACAGATTAACCAGCAGTCAGAACTGGAAAGAATGTGGATGGAAAATCAGAACGAGAAACTTTAGAACTCCATTTATAACGGAGGAACAACAGCTCAGAACACACACACACACACACACACACACACACACGCACGCACACACACACACACACACACACACACACACGAACACACACACACGCACACACACACACGAACACACACACACGCACACACACACACACACACGCACGCACACACACACGCACACACACACACGAACACGCACACACACACACACACGAACACACACACACGCACACACACGCACGCACACACACACACACACACACACACACACACTCTGAGACAGTCCAAAGGTTTGAGAACACTGATAATAAAGGTGTGTGTAAAGGTTTTCTCAGCTCAACAGCCAAACATGTTTTCTGAGAGTCCCACTTTTAATCAGGTGACCAAGCCTCCTGGCTGAAGCCACGCCCCCAACAATTACACAATGGAGGGAAAGAATCCAAGAGGTTTACAACACGGAGCACACAACTGCATTATTACAACTGGAAGCAGACGGTTCCTGAATAAATTGCCACACACTGTCTGACTGATTCATTTGATATGAATGAAATGCAGAACTTCCTTTTTTTATGGCACTGTGAACGTTACTTTATTAATTATATGTTGTATGTTGGTATGTATTATTCCTGAGATAAAGATGAGAGACATCCACAGACTGTTAACCTTCTGAAGACTCACCTGTGGCACCTGACTGTACCATCAGACAGACATGTTGTGATCTACTGTACGACTGGAAAAAAAGACTGAAGCAACGTTATTAATGTGCAGGTGAGACGATGACACAGACGGAGAATCAAGGTAACCTTTATTGAAACATGTTGAGAGTTTGACCAGCAGGAGGCGCTGCAGAGGCCGACAGGTCAACGGGTGGGCCATGATGCACCTGAGCATCAGGCTGAAAGCTGATTGGTCCGTTTGTTACCTGAATCTCACTCACAGGAATGTTCATGTCCCCTCACTTCACACGGCAGCAGTGGAATGTAACTAAGCACATTTACTCAAGTACTTTACAACTTTCAGGTATTTACTCAAATATCTCCAGTTTCTGCTACTTTATACTTTTACTCCATTACATTCTCCAGTTACTCTGCACCTTCAGACTCTGCATGCAATATGGATCAACAAATATCTGAACATTTAAAATGTAAAATTCTTCAACATTAAAGAGATAAAGAGATAAAAAACATTTTTTTCAATAATGTGACAGTGATTAATTAATAACAATCAATAATGTGAGGTGATTAATTAATAACAATCAATAATATGACAGTGATTAATTGATAATAATCAATAATGTGAGGTGGTTAATAACTATCAATCATGTGACAGTGATTAATCATAATGTGGTTGATAAGCTGACACTTCTCCCAGGTCGGTGGGTTTGTTTTAACGTGGTCACGTGTGGGTCGAGATTTGGTCTGGTTCTGGAACTGTGTGTGATTGGACTCTTTCACTCTCGGATCCTCCTCGGTGTGGACTCGGAGGTTTTCACAGCCATATGTCGGACGTACAGTCTCCTCCAGGATATCGGACTTCGTGGGCCAGAGCTGGACCGTCGGGCTCTTTACCAAAATCCACAAGGAAGTTTTCATTCACAGAGAGACCTCCAGTGACTGAGTCCACATCAATCTGCATCATCACTGAGCCCTCCCTGTATACGCAGACAGACAGGAGGACAGAGAGACAGACAGGAGGGTTCATTAAACATGTCACAACGGGGTGTCAGGCTGTCCACAAAGTTTTGGCCATGCAGTGATCAGGTGTCAGTTATAATAGTAATAGTACTGCAGCAGTGAGAGTACTGCAGCAGTGACAGTACTGCAGCAGTGACAGTACTGCAGCAGTGAGAGTACTGCAGCAGTGACAGTACTGCAGTAGTGACAGTACTGCAGTAGTGAGAGTACTGCAGTAGTGACAGTACTGCAGCAGTGAGAGTACTGCAGCAGTGAGAGTACTGCAGCAGTGACAGTACTGCAGCAGTGAGAGTACTGCAGTAGTGACAGTACTGCAGCAGTGACAGTACTGCAGTAGTGAGAGTACTGCAGCAGTGAGAGTACTGCAGCAGTGAGAGTACTGCAGCAGTGAGAGTACTGCAGCAGTGACAGTACTGCAGCAGTGAGAGTACTGCAGCAGTGACAGTACTGCAGGAGTGACAGTACTGCAGCAGTGACAGTACTGCAGTAGTGACAGTACTGCAGCAGTGACAGTACTGCAGCAGTGAGAGTACTGCAGTAGTGAGAGTACTGCAGCAGTGACAGTACTGCAGCAGTGAGAGTACTGCAGCAGTGACAGTACTGCAGTAGTGAGAGTACTGCAGCAGTGACAGTACTGCAGCAGTGAGAGTACTGCAGCAGTGAGAGTACTGCAGCAGTGACAGTACTGCAGCAGTGAGAGTACTGCAGCAGTGACAGTACTGCAGCAGTGAGAGTACTGCAGCAGTGACAGTACTGCAGTAGTGAGAGTACTGCAGTAGTGACAGTACTGCAGTAGTGACAGTACTGCAGCAGTGACAGTACTGCAGTAGTGAGAGTACTGCAGCAGTGACAGTACTGCAGTAGTGACAGTACTGCAGCAGTGACAGTACTGCAGCAGTGAGAGTACTGCAGCAGTGACAGTACTGCAGTAGTGACAGTACTGCAGCAGTGACAGTACTGACCGGATCATGTCGGGGTAGAACTGTTTGTCCCAGCCGCTGTAGAGAGACGTTGTCACATAAAGTCTCCGTCCATCCAAACTGAGCTGTAACATCTGAGGACCACCAGGGACACGCTTCCCCTGAGAGACGGACAGGTGGAGAGAGAGAGACAGGTAGTGAAAGAGAGAGACAGGTAGTGAAAGAGAGAGACAGGTAGGGTAAAGAGAGAGAGACAGGTGGTGGTAAGAGAGAGAGACAGGTAGGGTAAAGAGAGAGAGACAGGTGGTGGTAAGAGAGAGAGACAGGTAGGGGTAAGAGAGAGAGACAGGTAGTGAGAGACCCTTTCAGCTCTTTTAAATATTCTACTTTTCACAAAGGATTTGACATGTATCCTGTGGATACAGCGGACTCTAAAAGATACACGGGAGTCAGCTCTCTCGTTTATTCTGGAGAAGAGTTGCTGGCTCTTGGGACGAGCACACCTGGACAGAGACACAACATCCCAGCGGAGCTGCGGAGGAGATACCGAGGCTGGGGCTAAGCTAAAGGCTATGCTAGCGGACAACCAGAGGTGCTTCAAACCATCGATTCCCTCCATGGTTACGGGCAACGTCAACTCACTGCCAAATAAGATGGACGATCTGGCCACTTTGGAGAACCAGCGGATCTACCGTGAGTGCAGCTTGTTCATTCTGACGGAGACATGGCTAAAAGATAGCATACCGGATGCTAACGTGGACCTGCGGGGAGTTACAGCAGTGAGAGCCATCAGGGATGCGAAGGCATATGGCAAAAACAAAGGTGGGGACTCATCATACATATCAACAACCCGTGGTGTAACCCCGGCCATGTCACCGTGAAGATGGTTTTGTGTTGCCCTCATCTGGAGCTGCTGGCCGTTAGCCTGCGGCCATACTATCTACCGAGGGAGTTCAGTCACGTGATCACCCTCTGTGTTTACATTCCTCTGAGAGTGGATGCGGCCGCTGCCTGTGAAAGGACACACAGCGTCACAGCACGGCTGCAGATGCAACATCCTGAGGCCTTCATAATAATATCTGGAGACTTCAGTCATGTCACCCTGGACTCTACCCTGGCTGCTTTTCACCAGGTTGTCAACTGCCCCACCAGGAAGAACAGGACGATTGACTTACTGTATGCCAACGTTAAGGAAGCATACAGAGTCACCGCCCTCCCCCCACTGAGCAAATGAGACCACAACGTGGTGTACACACAGCCCCAGTACACCCCCCTGGTCCAAAGGCAGGCTGTCACCACTCGCTCCATCAGGAGATGGACTCCTGAAGCAGAGGAGGCCCTGAGGGACTGCTACAACACCAGGGACTGGGATGTGCTGCTGGGTGCACATGATGAGGACATTGAGGGGATGACTCACTGTCTCACAGACTATCTCAGCTTCTGTGTAGACGTGGTTGCCCCCACCAAGACTGTTCAGTATTACTCAAATAACAAACCATGGGTAACACAGAGAGTCAAGGCTGTCCTCAACAAGAAGAAAAAGGCCTTCAGGACAAAAGACAAAGAGGAGATGAAAGCAGCACAGCGGGAGGTGAAACGTTGCCTGAGGGAGGCAAAAGACTCCTACAGGGAGAAAGTGGAGCAGAAGCTGAGGGAGAACAACATGACGGAGGTCTGGGAAGGCGAAAAACCATCAAAGGCCAGAAAGCAAGGACCAGCACAAAGGGGGAGGGTGTGGAGAGAGCAAACGACCTGAACAACTTCTTCAATAGGTTCAGCCACTCCACCCCACCCTCACTGCAGCCTCACAGCCTCCTCCCTGCATCACAGCTGACCAGGTGAGAGGAGAACTGAGGAAGCTCCGGCCCCGGAAAGCAGCAGGACCAGACAATGTGTGTCTCTGTCTCCTCAAGACCTGCGCTGCTGAACCGCTTTAACGGGTCTTCAACATGAGCCTGCAGTGCCCACCCTCTGGAAGACATCCTGCATCGTTCCAGTTCCAAAGAAGAACCGGCCCAGCGAGTTGAATGACTTTCAACCGGTTGCACTCACATCACATCTGATGAAGACCCTGGAGCGGCTCTTCCTCAACCTCCTTAGGCCCCAGGTACAGCACGCTGAGGACAGTCTTCAGTTCGCCTACCGGGCAGAGATCGGTGTGGAGGATGCCATCCTCTACCTTCTACACCGAGCCCACTTGCATCTGGACAAGGGAAGCAGCACAGTCAGAATCCTCTTCCTGGACTTTTTGAGTGCCTTTAATACCATCCAGCCCCTTTTACTCCAGGAAAAACTCATCAGAATGCAAGTAGACCGGCCTGGCTGTTTGGATTTCCAGCTACCTCACCAACAGACCGCAGTATGTCAGGCTGAAGGACATCACGTCTGACACTGTGATCAGCAGCATAGGAGCTCCACAGGGGACTGTGCTGTCCCCCCTCCTCTTCACTCCGTACACAGTGGACTTCTGCTACAACTCTGATACGTGTCACATCCAGAAGTTCGCAGATGACACGGCAATCATGGGGTGTATCAGAGACGATGAAGAGGAGGAATACAGAAGCCTGGTAAGGAACTTTGTTGTCTGGTGCCACACAAACAACCTGCAGCTCAACACCTCAAAGACTAAAGAACTGGTTATTGACTTTGGGAGGGACAGACCCAGACCCAGACCAGTTCTGTTAGGAGCAGAGGAGGTGGAGGTCGTGGAGACCAACAAATATCTTGGGCTGTGGCTGGACAACAAGCTGGACTGGACAAACAACACAAAGCAGCTGTACAAGAAGGCTCAGAGCAGGATGTACTTCCTGAGGAGGCTGCGATCCTTCAACATCTGCAGGAAGCTCATGTGGATGTTCTACCAGTCTGTGGTCGCCAGCGTTTTCTCCTACGCTGTGGTGTGCTGGGGCGGGAGCACAACAAAGGCAGACCTCTCCAGGTTGGAAAAGCTGGTCAGGCGGGGAGTCTCTCCACCTCCTGTCTAACTGCCTGTCTCTCTACCTCCTGTCTCACTAGCCGTTTTTAGACAGGGCGCCAAGCCGCCAATTTGCCCGTCCTTTTGGCGGCTCGGTCCGCAGTTTTAGACAGAGGCTGACAAATTGGGGGTCTGTTGTGGTCCGCCGATTTTCCGCCTCGGAGGGTACACTTATTTCCGCCTCGCCTGCTATCTAAAAACGTGGCGGCAATGTGCTGGCCTCTGCGTGAGGTGGGCGGAGGTGTCAGTGACCTGCACTGTTGTACGACCCACAGCCGGGGAGTTTTAAAACCAGGAAACAGCTGATCACAACAGTCAATCCATCACTTCATCGGCAAGCTAGGAACGGTCGCTACTTTCAAATTAAAAGCCCCCCGCTAAGAACCCAATGGTGCAATGTAAAGCTCTTATTTTGAAGACAAATGCGTTGTCACTGTTCACAGCCCAACTTCGAGCTTCACGTCACGTCACATGTCTACGCCTACCTCAGAGGCGGCTTTTGGAAAAGGAGGAATATTAAGCCTCCATTTCAGAAAGACAGGCCAGCACATTGCCGTCCTTACCTTGGAGCAAATGTGCCGCCTTTTCTATCTAAAAAGGGCTACTGCCTCCTCTCTCTCTACCTCCTGTCTCACTGCCTATCTCTCTGCCTCCCATCCCTGGTACCTGGATGATGCGTGGGCGGGGCTGCGGCTGGTTCTCCGGGTCTTCCAGGACTCTGACCGGACCATCATTGATGACACTTCCTCCCACGAACACCTGAAGGAGACAGACAGGTTAGCTGTCTCACCCTGAGCTCTCACCTGTTTATCACTAGAAAGATGTCATAACATTCAGACCTGGCCAACCAATCTTGGGTTCCTCCTGTCCGTGATGTCATACTGTCTGATATCACCGTGCAGCCAATTACTGAAGTAAAGGAAACGGTCGTCCAATGAGATCAGAATGTCTGTGATCAGACCTGCAGAGAGAGACAGGCAAGACAGACAGTCAGACAGACAGACACACAGTTTTTTTTTTGTTTTTTTTAAATATTTTTTGGCCTTTTATGGCTTTATTGATAGTACAGCTGAAGATATGACAGGAAACAGGGAGAGAGAGGGAGAGTGACACGCAGCAAAGGGACCCGGGCCGGGAGTCGAACCTGGGTCCGCTGCAGAGCCTCGGCACATGGGATGCGAGCTCTACCCACTAAGCTAAGACAGACACACAGTTAGTTAGACAGACAGTCAGACACACAGACAGTCAGACAGTCAGACAGACATACACACAGTTAGTTAGACAGACAGTCAGACACACAGTCAGACAGTCAGACAGACATACACACAGTTAGTTAGACAGACAGTCAGACACACAGACAGACAGTCAGACAGACAGTCAGACAGACAGTCAGACAGACAGTCTTACTTGGCATCTCTGGCAGAACCCATCCTTCCACCTTCTTACAGGGAACACTGATCACCTTCTCTACATTCCAGTCACCTTTCTGAGAACACACAGATTCCTTGGTCACTCTGAGGTCGGGTCATGTCTGGGTCGGACCTGTACTGAGGTCCCGTAACTAAGAGAAACCAGTCTGAAGTTCAAGAAATTAGTTTGAAAACGTATCATCACAACTGATCATGAATCAACAGAGCTCTATAAAGACCCAGTGTCCATTACAAACCCTGTGGTACCGACTATCCACCTTATTTCTGGCCCATATGATACCTTGCATCAACTTTCTGGGCATCCTGTCACTGAACTGGATCCGGCAGTCGGCCTGTTTGGTAGAGTTACTGGTACGCCGTATGACTAACTCCAAAGATCTCACTAGCTGAACTGGCTAATGATGCTGATGCTAGGCCTCATATCACCTGTGGTCACATATTTGTTTTGTGATTGCTTGTTTGAGTCATTTGAAAAGCTTGGAACACAAATGTTGTCCTTGAGTTCTGTATTGACATTTAAGATCGAGGTTAGTCTCTTTATCAAGTAAATGCCACCAACACTATAATTATTGCTTAGCTCACATAGCTTACACTTCTGAAGCCTTGAAAGTGCTGCTGGTGCGTCAGTTAAGGTCATAATTTGTTACTAATGTTCATTTCTACCGAGCACCAGAAGTATCACCCATAATCATTTGCTCAGTTACCTCCAAAGCACACCTTACTGGGATCTAGAACCTGTGATACTGACGGGTGTTTTGTAGAATCTGAAGACTGTTCCTCGCAGAGCACATCCCACATAGCCCTCGGTGGCGCTGGGGTCATGGAGGAATCGGACCTCCAGGGGAATCCCACCCTCCTCACCCAGATCGAGTGTCTGCAGCTTCCTGTGGGTAGTCCAGTCCCAAACATGGAGGGCGCTGCCGTAGTGACCTGGGACACCAACAACAGTGAACTCGTATGAGCTGAGGTCTGATATTTGTCCAAAGGTGCAGGAGAGAGCTGGACATTGTCGTGGGCAGCTATAGAACTATGTGCTGAATGACTTTTACTTTCCTGAATCAAATGAAGTCTTCTCAGTTAATGAACCCCCTGCAGCCTTACTGGAATTGCAAGAGAGAACCCTGTGGTACAGACTCAAGTCTTACTGGGATCTTGAACCCTGCGATACCAACTTGAATCTTCCTGATAGGACAACCTAGAACTCTGTTACACTAATTATAGTCTCAGTGTGATTCGACCCTGAACCCTCTGGTTCTGTCAGAAGTCTTACTGGTATGATAGAGTAGAGCCCGATGTTCCCGACCAGAATCTTACTGAGATCCTAAACCTGCATAACAACTGAGACTTAGTGAAACAGAAACTTAAAATCTTGTGGCACAGACTAAAGAGGAAAGGAAAGGATTGGATTCCAGTGACAGACTGGAGTCTTACTGGGATCATAAATCTGTGTCTTGTGTTACTGTGATCAATAAATCTGACAGGGTTCAGAACGTAAACCTTGAGGGTCTGGCATAGCAGTATGTTGATAATATTTCTGTGACATCAGAAGAGGAATGACATTGAAATGTTTCTGCTGACTAACCTTCTTTGACATGGACTGGATTAAATCCACCAACAAGAGCTTTGGGTGCCCCCCATTCAGTGCTGATCATCACATTGTGTCGAGGCTGGTACCAGAAGTCATACCCAAAAGGCGCTGCTTCACCCGGATGTTCCCAGTTCTCCACCACCTCGAACGTCTCACCATCCAGCAAGACGAAACCACCTGGGAGGATGACAGCAGGTGTAACAATGAAACTGTCCACCAGAGGATGCTGCGACAGGGGTTACCCACGGCAACAATAAACAGGGATAGTCATAGTTTACATGACGAGTTGAAGAAGAGGATTTTTTAATTATCGACCGTTCCTTTGACATTTCTTTACTTAAGGCCCGGTCTATCTGAACATATGGGCTGATTTATGATGCAGTCTGCTGGTGGTCTCACCTTTGCCGTTGCCGGAAGGGTCTCCCATACAGCTGATCATGATCTGACCGCTGCCAAGACAGTGGGTGGTGTGAGGGTTTGCCAGGCCACACTTATAGTACAGATCAACAGGCTCCACCATCTGAAGACACAGTCATATAACATCAACACAAGTCATCAGCAGCAGCAGCTTCAGCTTTACTTGGATTACAACCTAAAATCCTATGTACTGGTACCTGATCCTTGTGTAACTGACTAAAAAGGTTACACAGAGTTACATAAAGCCCTACGTTCTGAGGTCTTTCCACAAGAATCTTGTAATTTTTACCTTATTTGATCAGGGTCCTGGATCTGATCCAATAAGATTTCAGATCTGCTGTGCTGACTGGAGCCTTAGTGGGATTGAAACCTAGAAGCCTTCAAGTGCTGGCTTGAGTTTTATTTGGATTGGCACTGTAGTCATTGCATTACTGACTGAAGTCCTACAGACATCAGAACCAAGAACCCTGCGGTCTTCCCAGTACAAACAAAGCTCCATTCTCAGGGAAGTATTTTGGTGTCCTATGTTCTGACTCCAGTAAGACTCCACAAAATAAATTAGGGTCCTCGGTTCTGCCCCAATTTACATTCCTGATCTTAACTGCTGTGGAGTCAAGATCAATGGAGTTTCACTAGGATAGGAATCAAGAACCTTGTGTTACTCACTGGAGTCTTCTGGGATCAGAACCTAGAACCATGAGGTACTAACTAAAGACTGGCTCAGGTTAGCAACAAAGTAAGCAAGGTCTCGCAAATCTCCTCCACCCACCAAGCAAACTGGAACCAATACCAGAACCTCAGCTGAGGACTGAGGCTGTTGTCTTGTGTCTGCGAGGAAAGTCTAAAACAATGTCCCTGTTGTGCTGTTGTGGTATATATCTGCTTGATGATCCAAGCCCGATGAACAAGACTCTAAGATACTTGAACTCCTTCATCTGTGACCTCTTCCCGACCTGAGGGGAGTACCATGACCTCGGACTGGGAGGTGCTGACTCATGAGGACGAAAATACAGATTTGAAGTGACGTCTGGAAAGAGCCCTTTAACCTCCAGACCTAAATGGTGATTTCTGTCTGTCTCCTGCACCCTGCAGATACACATTTGCATAACACCAGTTGATCAAGAGACGTCTGGACCTGATTTGATCACTATGTTAATTGTGTACCACCCCCCGCTGTTCACACTCCCCAAAGAGCAGACCACCTCCCATTGCACCCCTTTTGTTTACCTATTGATTGAATCTGCCATTCTTTCTTCTTACTGTATGAAATGTTACTGTTTCATTTGCTCTGGGTCAACTCAGCGGCTCAGACCCGCTCTGTGCGTCGGCTCCTCACCAGTTTACCGGTATTCTTTGAATAAACACATCACCAAAGCAAACTGCTCAACAGGACTTGAATGATTTCCTGAACAGTCTCATCCTACTCAACGCGAAAAAGAGGGTCTTCAGGTCAGGGGACCATGCAGAACTCAAGCGTGTTCAGAGAGAACTAAAACTCAGCATCAGGGAGAGTAAGGAAAACTACAGGAGAAAACTGGAATCCAAACTGGAGAACAATAACATCAGGGATGTATGGAGGGGGATGAGTGAGATCACTGGCTTCCAGAGGAAAGGTGGAGGAACAGCTGAGGGGAACGAACAATGTGCGAACGAGTTTAACCTGTTTTTCAACAGGTTCGACTCCAGCTCCCCCAGCAGCCCCCGTGCTGCTCCCCCGAGCAACCACCTCTGGACACAACCCCCCCACAACCCCACACCAACCCCACACCAACCCCCGCAGCAGACACTAGGTTTCACCACCTCCTGCTCCCCTCCCCCACCCCCCACCTCCCTGCTTGCCCCCACCACAGACTTTCTCACACACCCCTCCCCCAGGACCCTTGCACTTCCCCCACTGCTGCCTACAAACTCTCTGCGGAGTTCTCCAGCACCTCTTCAACCTGAGCCTCCACCTTCAGAGAGTGCCAGTGCTCTGGAAAACATCCTGCCTTGTTCCAGTGCCCAAAAAAGGACATCCTGTGGCACTGGATGACTACAGGCCGATTGCACTGACCTCTCACATTATGAAGGTCATGGAGAGGCTGGTTCTTGCACACCTCAGACCCCTAGTGTGCCCATCACAGGACCCCCTACAATTTGCATATCAGCCCCATGTTGGGGTAGATGATGCACTCATTTACCTGCTGAAGGAAGCCCACTACTCCCTGGATAGACCCAACACTGCTGTCCGCGTCATGTTCTTCGACTTCTCCAGCGCCTTTAACACCATCCAGCCCAAGCTGCTGAAGGCCAGACTGGAGAACATGCAGGTGGATTCTCCTCTCGTCACATGGGTCGATGACTATCTGACAGGCAGACCTCAGTATGTGAGATTACAGAACTGTGTGTCAGCAACATCGGCGCCCCCCAGGGAACTGTGCTGTCTCCTCTTCACCACCTGCAGATTTTCAGTACTGCACTGAGTCGTGTCATCTGCAGAAATTCTCTGATGACACGGCCATTGTGGGGCGTGTAGAGGGTGGGAGGGAGGATGAGTTCAGGGACCTGGTCGGCAATTTTGTCAAATGGTGTGAGGAGAACCACCTGCAGCTGAACGTGGCGAAGACAATAGAGATGGTGGTGGACTTCAGGAGGAACAAGCCCCGCCCTCTCCAGTCTGCCTCGGTGGGACAGACATCAACATTGTGGACTCTTACAAGTACCTGAGTGTGGTGCTGGACGATAAACTGGAGTGGACCGCAAACACGGAGGTAGTCTACAAGAAGGGCCTGAGCCGGCTTTACTTCCTGAGGAGGCTCAGGTCCTTTAATGTCTGCAACCAGATGCTCCAGATGTTCTATCAGTCTGTTGTCGCGAGCACCATTTTCTTCGCTGTGGTGTCCTGGGGTGCGGGCATCAAAGCAAAAGACGCAAACAGACTAAACAAACTCATAAAGAAGGCAGGGTCTGTTGTTGGCTCTAAACTTGTCTCCCTGGAGGAAGGTGGCTGAGCACAGGATGCTGGCAAAACTGCTGGTGATCATGGACAATGTCTCTCATCCCCTCCACGAAACCCGGGACAAGCTTAAGAGCAGCTTCAGCAACAGACTCATTCAACCTCGCTGCCTTAAAGAACGGCACAGGAAATCATTCCTACCTGGTGCCATCAGACTCTACAACGCTTCACAGCAGCGCCCAGGCAGTACACTCACATAATTTAAGTGACTTCTTACTTAAATCCTACGACTGTAATTAAAAATACACCTTTCTCTCTTTATCTTGCACCTTCAAATCCACTAAGTTCCATTTTGCTCAATATTTAATATTATTTAATATTTATCTAGAACTGCTAAGCATCTTATTGTATATTGTATATAGTGTTTTAAATTGCGATATTGCAATTATTTTGTATTTCTGATTGTATTGTACCGCGGCTACGATGACCTAATTTCCCCTCGGGGATGAATAAAGTTATCTATCTATCTATCTATCTATCTATCTATCCATCCTGCTGCCAGGACACCACCAGTAAGCGTCCTCTCTTCTTCAGTGGTTTATTACATTCTGATTGGCTGATGAGTAAACGCTGACCCAGCAGACATGTTTGCGTTCTGATTTATTTAACAGAGGTCTTTTATTTCCCACATCAGTGAGTCCAAGTTTATAAGATTAGCTGTAAGAGTGTTTATCATCCAGTCTGAACTCGGGATGAACCTTCCTCCTCCTCCTCCTCCTCCTCTCCAGTTTTTCTGCTCTGTACAACTCTGAGTTGTTTCAGCTGTGCATATTACCAAACAGATTTAATATACTGGACCACTACAACGAACATAACGACACAGTAAAGTCATTATCGCTTCTCCCGACTGGTGCTCAGCTCTACCTGCAGCTCACAGGTGAGGTTTCCCTCCACACAGGAAGTGAAGTTGGAATTTCTTGCAGTGATTCACGTCCAGGATGAAAAAGTGGATTCAACATAGAAACGAGCAGTGACCGTCAGATTCACTGAGCTGAATGTTTCCTCGTCAGTCCTCTAACATCGAGCTGATAATCAGTTGCATTCTGATCCTGCGTCAGTTTAGTGTCATCAAGTTGTGAGACTCTCGCTCATGTGTGCAGTGATGACTTCATTGTTTCTGATTGGCTGACCTGTATTCAGCTCTGGCGTGCTGTCTGTACCTTGTGGATTTGCGGCGCTCTGGGATTCGTCCCGACGTCAATCACGTAGATCCTGGATGAGATGAGCGATGGCAGAATCAGGCGGTTTCTCTTCTTGGAGGCGTCGCCAAAGCAGCTGCTGCAGGCGTTCCAGCCGGAGTGATGCAGCTCGTCACGGAGGTTTGGCATTGGCAGCCGGTGGATGACCTGCGAGGGTAGAGGTCAAAGGTCACCACCGTAGAGAAATCACTGATTTACACTCAAAGAAGACGGTAAACTAGAGCAGAAGGTCGTCTCCCAGCTGATTATTCGCCTTGTTCTACCTTGCAGTAGGTAGAGGATTTCGGGTCGACGTCCACGGTGGCAAGGTAGTCAGGTTTGAGGATGTCAGTGTTGCGGTAGATGCAGGGCAGGTAGACGATCTCCTCCCGTGGACCTTCAACAGGAAGAACAATAAAACTCTTGCAGAGTGAGTTTGTGTGGACAGAGACAGGCTAACTGTTTCCCATGTTTCAAGTCTTTATGCTAAGTTAAGCTAATGAGCTGCCAGCTGATTCATATCTGATCACCTGACTCAAATCTTCTTCTTCTGTTTCTCTCTAAACATTATTTCAAACACACACAAACACTCACCCTTCATGGCGTCCAGCGGGCTGCGATATCCTGGACCACATCCTGAACAGCTGGCTGAGAACACAACAGAGGTCAGAGGTCACAGAGGTCAGAGGTCACAGAGGTCACAGAGGTGCCAGAGGTGCCAGAGGTCAAGGAGGTCAGAGAGGTGTCAGAGGTCACAGAGGTGTCAGAGGTCAGAGGTCACAGAGGTGTCAGAGGTCACAGAGGTCACAGAGGTGCCAGAGGTCAAGGAGGTCAAGGAGGTCAGAGAGGTGTCAGAGGTCACAGAGGTGTCAGAGGTCAGAGGTCACAGAGGTGTCAGAGGTCACAGAGGTGTCAGAGGTCACAGAGGTCAGAGAGGTGTCAGAGGTCACAGAGGTCAGAGGTCACAGAGGTCACAGAGGTGTCAGAGGTCACAGAGGTGTCAGAGGTCAGAGGTCACAGAGGTGTCAGAGGTCACAGAGGTGTCAGAGGTCAGAGGTCACAGAGGTGTCAGAGGTCACAGAGGTGTCAGAGGTCACAGAGGTCAGAGAGGTGTCAGAGGTCACAGAGGTCAGAGGTCACAGAGGTCACAGAGGTGTCAGAGGTCACAGAGGTGTCAGAGGTCAGAGGTCACAGAGGTCTCAGAGGTGTCAGAGGTCACAGAGGTCTCAGAGGTGTCAGAGGTCACAGAGGTGTCAGAGGTGTCAGAGGTCACAGAGGTCACAGAGGTCACAGAGGTGTCGGAGGTGTCAGAGGTCACAGAGGTGTCAGAGGTCACAGAGGTCACAGAGGTCTCAGAGGTCAGAGGTCACAGAGGTCAGAGGTCACAGAGGTGTCAGAGGTCACAGAGGTCACAGAGGTGTCAGAGGTCACAGAGGTCACAGAGGTGTCAGAGGTCACAGAGGTGTCAGAGGTCACAGAGGTCAGAGGTCAGAGGTCACAGAGGTGTCAGAGGTCACAGAGGTTACAGAGGTGTCAGAGGTCACAGAGGTGTCAGAGGTGTCAGAGGTCACAGAGGTCACAGAGGTCAGAGGTCACAGAGGTGTCAGAGGTCACAGAGGTGTCAGAGGTCACAGAGGTCAGAGGTCAGAGGTCACAGAGGTGTCAGAGGTCAGAGGTCACAGAGGTCAGAGGTCACAGAGGTCACAGAGGTGAGATTCTGTCAGATTCATGCTGTGCTGATATTTGGTCGTTTCTCTGCTGGATCATTTTCTTCCTCTCCTTTAGTCCTGAACCAGGACTGGAGACCAGCCAGCAGAGTCCTGGTTCACAGAGAAGCACCAGACAGAACTGAACCAGGAGGAGCTTTAAAAGTGATCAGGAACATCTTCAGACCAACAGGACTGATGTGATCTGGGCTTAACGAGTCAAACAGTTTTATCTTTAATAACTGATCTGAGTATAACCCGCCTGTAAACGTGTCGATAAGAGTTATTATGATTCATGTGAGTGAAACGATTCAGCAGCTGCTGCAGACCCCAGAGTTTATCACCCAACCGAGACAACAGTGAACTAATGTAACCTACACAGTTATATAACACACACACACACACACACACACACACACCGACACGCACACACTCACACACACACACACACGCACACACTCACACACACACACACACACACACCGACACGCACACACTCACACACACACACACACGCACACACTCACACAGTTCCCATGATCCTTTGCACAGCTGTGAAGTTGGTTTATACACAGAAAAGTCTCAATTCCTTTTTGTCAAACAGTCCTTGAACGCACCAAAATATGAAAAACATAAAAATGATAAATCAAATGACCACAGAAGATTATAACAAAACAGTGTTGAAAAATGATCTGCAGCTGCATTTAGAAGGTGGTTTTGTCTCAAACTTTCTCTTTTTAAAGAATAAAACAAACACTGAAGTTTAGTGAGACTGAAGCTGAGAACTATCCAGCCGGAAACTGTTTTTATTACATTTTCTCCTGAAATGTTGTTATTGTAATTAATGTTTATAATTAGAATAAATGCTGTATTGAGCTGTGACAGCATTTATTCTAATTATAAATAGTCGCTCTGAGCCCACCGACCTGCCGACTGCAAACATTAACTGAACTGACCTCTGAGAAACAGTCAACAATCACAAACTGGTTCAGGGCGGTGACGAGCAGCACGCTGTATACCTGCAGGACAGGTGAGCGGAATCCACTCAGGGTTCTTTGATCAGTTATTGATTGAAGCGCCTGAAGCCAAATGTTCATTTTCAGATGATTTCATGTTTCCTGATGTTACTAATCCTGCAGAATAATTCATATTTATTCTGACAGTTCTCTGCACAAACTGACAGACGTGTAATTAAAGTCTCTGCTTTTATCAGCAGCAAAGAAAAAAAGAAGAAGAGAAAAAAACGTCCGTCAGTTAAAACTTAAACTGTCCTTTGCGTTACATGGATTGCTCCTTTAGTTTGTTCTGAGCTGACTGAGACTGTGCAGCTGCAGGAAAGTTCTGTTCAGGCTCACACTGAGCTCAGGAACCAGAACAAAGGTCAACAACAGAGACCTGCTGCCAGCTGCAGCTCTGCTCCAACCAGACCTCATGAGAAAAACTGTGGGATTTAAGCAGCTGAGACAAACTGCAGAGCTGCAGAGGATCATACAAACAGAAGCTGCAGAGAGCCGAGTCACAGCGAATAATCACATTATTTTTAACTATTTCTAAAATAATTAAATAAAATTTAAAATAATGAAAATGAACTCACCCATGTCTGAGGCTGGTCCTGCAGGTCCTGCTGACAGACGGTTTGGACTCTCTCAGACCAGGTCCACTAACAGAACTGAGGAGGCGGAGTTAAACTGCTTCATATCGGCACACAGCCAATCAGAGAGGGGGGGGCGGTTGTTAAACTGTGGCCCTACATTCTGCATATTAACCCTTTAAAGCCCAAACATAATGTTCATGAAGTTATAAAATCAAAAAGATTCTTTATGTGGTTCTGAATTAATTTCTCTGTTTCATCCACAAATGTTTTGTTAAAGGACGAAGCTGAGACCTCGCCTGTCGCCGTGTTTACTAAATAATATTTGAATGTAGAATTTATTGTTGTGTGTTTCCAGGTTCTGTTGTGTACATACATACATACATACATCTATATGTATAAATGTATGTATGTCAGTATGTGGCTGATCTGGTCACGCTGGCAGGACCGACAGCTTCCTGCTCCTGTTGGTCTCAGTGAAGTGAAACTTGTGTCTGCAGCTGATTAACAGACGAGCTCTGACAGCTGCAACACATCACAGCAGACGGCTTCTGTTCCGGATCAGAACTCCACAGCACAGATATTAAATCATCGTTAAAATCAGATGTTAAAGTCTTTTTCAGTCATTGTTGTTAAAGGTTAAAAGTCCACTGCTGAGGGACAACATGTCTGAAATCTGACTCGGAGCACGAGTGAAGCTTTGTGACTTTATCTGAACTGCTGTTAACGACTGAGTGTTCATTAAAAATGCTTTTTACAAAAAGACTGCCACATGTTGTCAATCGTGTAAAACTCACTAAATCATGTCGAAGGCTTCTAAGTTCCAGCTGCTTTTGCTTTTTCATGAGGAAAAGTGTGAAAAAAAGATTTTACTTGGTTTCACACAAAAAATAAAGAAGCTTACCTATTAAAGTGCCAGTTTCGGGCAAGCTAATTTTCAGTGGGAGTGCTACGGGCACTTTTACAATAGCATTAAAAATCTCTCTGTTTAAAACAGTAAGAAGTCTCGACACAACATGAAACTTTGCTGGTAGCATCACCAGGGTCTCTACACATGAACACGAGCATTGAGAACATTGTTTGTGTACACAGAGTTTACTAAAAAGAAGGTTTTTAAACAACGACCTAACAGGCAGGAGAGTAATGGTGGACCGCTCCTCAAGCCTTCCTGTTAGCTCGCACTCAGGGATCGGCGGCGCGCCGGAGGTGCTACTGCTAACATGAGTTGTTCAAATACCTTCTTTTTAAAATTAAATTGCCCGGTCTCATTTTGCGTATGGATCGCGGCAGTATGGTACGGAGCTAATGAGCTCCGGGGGCCCGAGCACGGAGCATTAGCCACAGTTAGCACAACAGTAGAACAGCTGGCTTTTCTGGCTTGTTGTCGTTCCGAGCCGGGCTGCAGCGCCGACAGCAGCGCTCCGGTTCTGCTCCCGAGCTCTGTGCCACCATACCGCCGTACACGCATACAGTAGTGTTGTGACGTTCACGAACGAACCGATTCTATTGAACGGCTTGTTAACATGAACGATGGGATCCGAGTTTCACCTGGGAACCGTTCATTTTTATTCATTTATTTTTTATTTTTTATATCACTGTGTGCTCCTCCTTTGCTCCTCCCCTGAGTGGGACAGAGAAGTTACATGGGGAGGAGCAGCCCAGCTGCACGGTGCTTATTAGATATGTAAATATAGCATGACGCCACCTGAGTTGTGCACGCTGCCTTTGCATAAAAAAACAAAAAAATAAACAAACACGTGACCGCCCTGCTGCCTCGGAGAGCAGAGCAGCTGCAGCGGGCTTAATCAGGAGGAGGACAGTTTTGTTCCAGATCTCACCCCATCATACCTCCCCGTGATTATTTCCAAGATAAAATGAGTTACCACCAGGCTGGCTTCTTTAAACTTAATACATTTAAAAATCAGTCAAATGAGCCAGTTTCTTGAACGGCTCACCAAGATCCGGCTTCCCTCAAAGAGCCATAAATCCCATCTCTAGCATACAGAGACCGGACAATAAAGCAGAGTGCCTGGAGAAAAGTCAGACAGGAAGTTGGACTACCTGCTAAGTTATGAAAATGTGTCTGTTACTTGATTACAGCCGTCTGTTGTACTTCAATCACAGCTGACTCTCCCGCATACTGACTCGTTGAGTTTACTCGCTTCCACTCAAAGGAGTCATTGTAGGAATAGTGATATTCACATGAACTATATATATATATATATATATATATATATATATATACACACATATTGCTATAATGTAGTGTTTATTGGTTTGCCTTATTGCCTACGATTGCTTAATACAATCAGATGCTGTGTTAAAATGACAGATAATGCAGCAGGCCTTTAAATTCTGTTGCCATTTCATACCATGAAGATGCCAAATGACCCAAGAAGAGAGGCAGGCCTATGTTTATTACAAAATATAAATGCATTTGTCTTTTTTTGGATTACAGATTTTCCATTTAGTTTAATAGTTGATAACATTTATGTACGTTAAAAAGAAAATTACAAAGTCCTACAGTTCACAAGTGTCGTAAATGCAGCAAGTTTCATAGAAGTCTGAAATCCCCACTGTCCTGAACGAAGCACAAGGTACTGGATGTGGGCGGGGCTCGACCCGATGTGGGCGTGGCTGGACCCGATTTGGGCGGGGCTGGACCCGATGTGGGCGGGGCTGGACGGTCCAACCCGTCCACCTGTGTGTCGCAGCCGTTAGTAGTAGAGCGTAATTATGCTTTTACACGAAGGTTTGACTCATATTCAGTCTCAAATGAAGACTCGGTTGCTTTCCGGCGAGAGTTTCACTCCGAAACATTTTTTTCCGCAGTTCTCAAGTCAGCAGAGGAAATAATTTACACCAAACTGAGAAGAAAATGAATGAGCAGATAAAAAGCCTCTCTGCACACACCAGCTCATATACAAACACATCAGCTTTGATTACAGTTTTCTAATTTGAGTCTGAAATTCATTCAGTCTAAAATCTTCAACATGATCAGGAGCTCATCAACATTTAAATGTTAGAAGGTTCATGATTCATCACGTCTGATTAGTTTTTGATTATATCAAACTCTCATCGACATGTCGGCTGATAAATGTTCTACTGATCACTCAGATGATCAAACAAAGATTAATGTAGAAAAACATTAAAAAGGAAAAAAGAGCCAAATGTTTTATGAATTTTATTTCTAAGGAAGATCATCTGAAGTCTTCAGCACCGAGATAACGAGTTCTGCAGGATCAGGATCAGATTCTGACACGATGAAATCATCTTTCATCTGATGGACACAATAAAAAAACTAATATTCATCTGTACAGTTCAATAAACACAGAACACCTCCAACATTCATCCTCACTGTGTGCTCACGTCTATGTTCCAGTCCAGAAAACTGAATCTAATCATATTCGTCCACATCTTCAGACCAGCCAATCAGCTCCCAGGGATCGTCTGTCACACCAGGAAGCTGCTGCGGAGCGTTCAGAAACAGCCAGTCAGCCAGTCAGCAAGTCAACATGTCTGCAACTAAAGGACATTTATCAGAAGCTAGTTTTAAAATGTATTTATGGTTAAAAAGGTTCTCCAGTGTTCTCTGAATCCGTCCCGGTTCTGTCTGCAGGTCCAGTCGGCTTTTAGGAAACTGATGAATATTTTCACTGATTGGGAAAAGTCAGCAGCGAACAGATAATAAAAAAATGTGCACACCTATCAGAGTGTTTACAGTACGTCTGCACTGTGGACGAGTCAGAACCTGCTTTCATGTTCAGACTGAGTCACCATCAGTACCAGAGAACAGACTCCATGTTTCTACTCACAGACAGAGAGAAGTTCATGTAGAACATTTGCTGAATGAACAAGAAGGTCCAAATAATGCAGAATGAGTCAGAGACAGAGTTTCACAGAGTTTATAAAGTGTCTCCAACTCAACAACTCACTAAACTGACACATTTGTTAAGGGAGTCTGGTGCTGGTGTGGTCGATGGTCAATGGTTGGATCAGGTGAAACTCACATTGGACCATCACGCTCAGGTGATTCATCAAACGTGTTGAGCTACGAGGATCGTCGATCAGGACTCCTGATGACTGTTTGTAGACTCATGCAGTCACTTTCTGGTTTTGGTGTAAACAGAAACATGAACTGTTTGTTTGAAGAAGTTTTACTGTTGGATTAAACATATGATGTTGGATATCTCACACAGAGAATGATGTTATTCATAACTGTACTTGACGCTTCATGTCTAATTCACGGCTGGATCAGAGCTGATTGGCTGGTCTGGAGGACCGATGGACTTGAAGGTTGAGAAATTATTTGATGAGGCCGTGAAAAATCACGAGACTGAAGACATCTGTAAATATCCTGCGATCAGTGAAGCAGCCTGAACCACAGGACCGCCTTCAGGTTCTGTAAGAATCAAACATGACGTCTCTGCAGGGTTCAGGCAGAAATTCACCTGCTGAGGAACCAAATCAGGTTTTACATCGAGTGGTGAGTTCACGGCCTCATCTGGAAATCAGAACAAACCAAGAACAACTCAGTCCAGCTGGTTTGTTCTGAACAAGAAGCGACCAGCACAGTTGTGACGAGCTGCAGTTCCTCTCGTGTCCACCAGACTGAACAGGAACCCGAACACACAGTCAGTTCAGCTCCTGGGTCAGTCTGAGGGCAGAATTTGAATTTCACTGTTCAAGTCACAGTCTGATTCAGATCTCATGGTACAATTCACCTGAGGTGGGCTGGAGCTTCAGTCTGCACTAAGACAGGTATGTTTCAGGGTGAGTCTGCTGACTGACAGGTGATGCGGTCGTTCACACTCAGCCGTGTTGGTCGCGTCCTGCTCGACTTTAACACCACGGCCTCACCGCCAGGAGAACAACGTTCTGTATGTTCAGTAAATGTCAGGACGATATCTGGCGATGAGCCGACTTAGACGACTCGTACAGTCTGTGGAGCTTCATCCTCGTCTTCATCATTGGTTCAGCTTTGGTGCATCCTGTCAGCGTCCTCTCCATCAGCCGTCACTCCTTCAGTCCTGCTCTTCACTGTTATCTTCCACTCATCACCGACCTCCTCTCCTATTACTATCCTTGTCTCTCGTCTCTCCTTGCCCACCTCCTTTCTGTCCTCCTCTGTCTCCTTTCCTTCCTCCTCGCTGTCCTCCTCCAGCTTCTGGATTTCCTCTTTGCTGTCCTCCTCTGTCTCATTGCTGTCTTCAACTCCTTCGATTGTGACTTTTCCTTCCTTGTCTCTGTCCTCCAGTCTTCCTTCGTCCTTTGTTTCCCTCCCTTCCTCCTCCATCTTTGTCCCCGTTTCTTTGCCGTCATTGTTCAACTCTTTTTCTTCCTCTTCATTGTCCTCATGATCTTCCTCTTCTTCTCCTTGCTCTTGGTCCTCCTCGGTGTCCTCCTCCAGCTCCAGCAGTTCAGGAGGACTGTCCTCCAAAGCTTCAGTTCCCAGGAGGGTCTCTGTCAGGTTCTTTAGGAGGTCTGACTGGATTTCCTCTGGTTTCTGACTTATCTTCTCCCCCACATTCTTGTCCACCTCCTCGGGCAGAAGGCCTGTCAGGTGGAATGACTTCTTCCACAGCTGTGGGAGTTTGTGCAGGTGTGTCAGGGCTTCGACTACCCAGTCAACAAGCAGCTGGGCGACATTTGCTTGGAGCCGTTGAGGTAACGATTCTTCAAGCTCCTCTGGGTTTTCGGAGGTGAACTTGGCCCAGCGTGACAGCAGAAAGCGCTGCAGAACCGGTTTCACACAAACCTCCAGGGGCTGAAGGTGGAGGGAGCAGCCTCCAGGAATCACGGCCGGGAGAGTACCCGACCCGCTGATGGAAGTCAGGAACGGATCTCCTAAGTGTTCCCGGTGTCGGTCCAGGACCAGCACTGACTTACTGGGCTGAGCCAGATTGGACACGTACTGAAGCCAGACCTTGTTGGTCCAGAGATCCAAGGCCTCTTCTACTAACAGACTCTCTGGCCCAGCCTCCAGCATGATGAATGCTGGTAGGACTTTCTCAGCCAGCTGCCTGTTGGCGAGCACCAGAGACGGCAGCATGGTACCATCAGCCAGCACCGTCAGGTACACAGTGACCAGAGGTAAAGACCCTGTGAGCTCCAGGGCCTCAGAGCGGCGAGACTTGTCCTGAACTAACCTCAGATCCACAAAGAGACACAGCTCATCCATCGCTGCCACAGTGTTTTCTGATAGCTTTTTGGCCTGGACAACCTTGTGGGTAAACTCCCTGAAGGACTTGATCTTGGCCACCAGGGAAAGTGGTAGTGTGCGAGATAGCGTGGCCTCCCTGCCGATGCTCCTTACGCCGAGCCGATACTGCAGCATGAAGCTCACCGCCCAGTCATACGAGATGCGGAAGGAGTCACTGAACGCACCCTTCTTCTTCAGCATGGAAGCTTTGTGGAAAAGGTTGCTCTCTGTGATCGGAAGCTGCTGCTCACGCATGGACATCACCCAGGCCACCATACGGTCGCCGCCGTTAGAGTGGACTCTCTGTTTCTGCTCAGTTTGCTTCAAACGCTTCCTGGCCTCCTTCAGCCACGACCGGATGAGTTGCGTGTCAGTGGAAAAGACCCTTGAGGCTTGTTGGAGTCCGTCACACAGAGCGAACAGGGTGATCCTCAACTGACGGGCGCTGAGGAAGTCATCACGATCTTTCGACGCAGACAACATGGTTTCTGGTTGGGCGTGGCCATTCGTTGTTGACGGCAGGTGAGACGTTGGGTGTTTTTCTTCTTTGAGAAATTCATCCTTAATATCTTCAGTTTCTTCATCCATGTCATCCAGATCCTCAAGTCTCTCATCATCAGAGAAGTCCAAGTCCTCCACGGGGGCCATCGCCCCATCCTCAGTGTCCTTCACCTCATTCACCTCGATGGCGCCGCTGCAGCAGACAATCAAACGTACGTTAAAAACACAGCAACATCTGACAAAACACACAAGGCTTCAGCCTCAACTTAACTCAACTTCCACTAACATTACAGACAAAGATTTAAAACTAGAAAACCAAAACTTCATCTTAAACATCAAAACAAATATATTACAGAAAATTTACATATACATGAAATAATTACCTTATTCTGTCCTTCAGAAATCCAACCTTTGATGATCCTGTTAAAAACATCAAACATTAATCTTCAACTGTGCAGATTTTTTTACATGTTTCTTTATGTGACAGCGTGGCAGACGGGGAAGACACGCAACAAGCATCACCAACTGGGATGAAACCCGTTACACAGTGGTGAACATATCCAGCTACCAAGTTTAACAATCATAACCCAACTTCTCAGTTACAGAACCGACCACAGCCTTTGAGTAACGTGAAAAACACTGACCTTTGTTCAGAGGTGAAAGGCCGTGATATTCCCAGAAGCAGCCCGGATGTTTGCACAGGTTGACTTTACAGATGATGCAGCCGTACACGCTCTCATGGCGAATGCTTTTTAAGTTGCAGTTCTTGCACCTCTTGGAGATGCTGCTGATCTTCGCCATCCTGTGTCTTTGTTTGACTGGCTCATCAGCCGGCCCTGTCCTTGTAGCGCGGGAGCTGGCAATCTCCACTGTCTCAAAGTATTTCTGAGCACACTTAGCCAGCTGGTTGCCCAAGCGCTTACGAAAGTTGACCTGAGTAAAGAGGCCGTCTTGAACCCAGGCGGGCGGGTTGTCTTTGCGGCTCTCCCGCAGCACAATGAAGGCGTTGACGATGCTCATGTTGACCAGGAACCAGAAGAGGCTGCGCCAGTGACGGTCCAGGGGGATTCCTCCCAGCGGGTTGCAGGCCAGCAGCTGCTTGCAAATGTCAACCCCCCGCATGTTCTCTTGAAGGAGGCCGAAGGCCTGAGGGCGGTCGATGGGGTCCAGTTCTCCCACTTTGGTCTGAGACCGCCTCCAAACAGTGTCCCGTTCACCTGGAGCTGCATTAGTTGACAAGCAGCCCATCTCCTTCATGTCCCTCCACCTCGTGGCCAGCAGAGGGCCATACTGCCTCTGCAGGAAGTCCCCTGGTTTCTTCAGCTGGCCCTCCTCCCACAGCTCTCTTGGCAGGATGGGGTTGGGTGGGGGAAAGGAGCTGGAGGCATAGATACCCTGGTCCAGAAGCTTCTGCATGAGTGGGACAGATGTAAGCGAGCTTGCCAAGTAAAGATGGTGGTGTTTGTCCTCAAGACCCTTCACCAGCTCCGGCACCACGGTGAAGCCCAGCTCTTCACCCACCTTCGCCCCAACCTGGATGAAGAGGCGGTGGCAGTAGCCGGACTTAGAGTCACAGAGCAGCCACACCTGAGGCTGTGTCTTTGGGCTGCCCTTGGCGTGGTCGCTCTCCTCCTCCAGGCAGGGAAGCAGCGCCCTGTCGATGGTCAGAGAGCAGTTCGGCAGGTAGGTGTTCCACATTGCTCTGCCCAACATGGCAAGCATCGGCCTGAAGATGTGCAGCGGGTCACTGGACCTGCTGGTGCCACGGTGCTCGTCTGTAGTGAAGCTGCCCATGCGGATGTTAGCGGCAATCTGCTTGAAGCGTTTGAAGCTCATAGCCCTGTAGAAAGTGTAGCTGTTGTCGTAGTGACTCCAGGACCAGTAGTGCGACGGGTCGGGAAGGTTCTGAATCCCCATCAGGATGACCAGGCCCATGAAACCTTTGATCTCGTGGGTGGTGACTGGGACCCAGTCAGGGAAGCTGGAGCCCAGGAACTGGCAGGTCTTGACGTGAGCGTTGGTCTCCTCTGCAATCAGCTCCACCAGTTTTGTAGGAAAGAGCAGGTTGAAGAAGTCGATTGCGTCGCTGTTTTTGGACAGGCAGTGACGAGGACCGCTGCCCTGCATGAAGGTGACGATGGAGGACTCGGTGTCGTCCTTCTCTGTCAGATGTTTCCAACAATCAGCTGACGTCCAGGAAGGACCGGGCAGGTCCTTGTTCTGGACTGGTTCCTTCTCCTCTTCACTGTGACAGACCTGGATGTCAGGTTCAGTGTAGGCTGAAAAGTGACATGAAATAGTTATTTACTTTAATTTCTAGAAACATCAGTATCAAACAATTCAAACAGTGATCTTCAACAAATAGGTTGTTTTGTTCAGTCCCATCATTGACTGAACAAAACAACCGAAGAGTTCGAAACAGGTCAAGCTATGAAGTTTACAGGCTGAATCTTCCGTATATTGTGGAAAGATTGTTTAGGGAGACTTCCTGACATGTAAACACATCGTTCCTGATAAACACACTTCCTTCTGTCAGGGAGCGAGTGCAGACTGTGAACTGTGGTCCGGTTAGTTTTGTTGTCTTTGGCTCCGGGTGGAGCCAGAATCAGTGGAGCAACATATCTGTGGAAACCTCCAGACCGCCCAGAGAAAAGTCTGATTTACGAGGAGGAGACCGCAGCTGTGATCTCATTTACACAATGGCCACAAAGAAAAGCTGGAAGCTGACAGACGAGGCGCGACCGAACACAAAGTCCAGTTCACTGATTCATATCTGCAGATTTTATCAGTGCTGGTTTTATCAGAGCAGCAGTTAAACTGTGACAGCAGCTCCTGTCTAATATTAGTTACTGGTTCACATATTTACTGGTGATAAAGATCCAGAGCTGAACAGGTTTGTGTCAGTTTCATAGTTGTGGATTAAGTCCAACATCAATTTACAACAACAAATAACTTCCTCAGAGTAACAAACTGACTTGGACCTCAGGATTACACAGAGCTAAATGCTAACAGCCTTGGCTCACAGTTGACTTACTGTTGTTGTCTGTTTATACACATGAAGCCGCCATGACAACACAAACATGACAGTGAGTAAAACTTTTTCTCTAGTAACTCAGATGTTTGCAGCTGGACAGGCTGTTAAAGCTCCAGAACAGAGAGTGGACCCGGACGTTCAGTCTGATGATCAGGACTGAAATAAATCAGGATCAGATCAGGAAACAGGAAATGTTCTGAATGAAGTATGATTAAATGTTAAATATGGACGTGTCTCTGAGTTCATGAAGGTTCAGACACAAATTGATTTTAGATTTTTGACTCTGGAGTCACAATTACAACTTTATATGGTGCCTTTAAATATGAACCAGCTGCTCCACGGGTCTGTTATCTCTTCATGACTTAGAATCATTTGTCTGTTTCAACTGTGGCGTCGTCTTTAAAAACTGCTTCATTTACAGCCAATTCATTATTTCATCACATTCAGTTTCTTTCTTTTTTTTAAAGTGTTTTTTTGGCCTTTTGGCTTTATTGATAAGACAGCTGCAGACTTGGACAGGAGCCAGGATGAGAGAGAGGGGGAGTGACACGCAGCCCAGGCCGGGAGTCGAGTCCTGCAGCGAGGACACAGCCTCTGTACACGAGCCGCTGCTCTACCAGCTGAGCTAAACGTGCCCCTCACATTTAGTTTAAACTTTAAACTTGCATCACAGTTTTGTAATCACCTGGATGTGTGACAAATGGTTTGTAACTAGAGTACAACGATTGGTCGACTCCACTCTTTGCTGTCAGCTCCTTAAATGTGAATATTTTCTGGTTTCTTTCCTCCTCTGACAGTAAACTGAAGTTCTGCACAAGACATTCAGAGACCACAACTGATGCAGCCACATCTGCTTCTGGGAAGCGTCTGGAAGTCGCTGTTGGACACTGTTTGTTAAAGAGCAGTCACTAAAAAAACACTTGGTTCTTCTGTAATGATTCTCTCGCTGGCCTTCACACTTAAACCACGCCCACAGCTGACGTGCTTAGGAGGCCTCCCATTGGTTCAACCCGAAATAAGAAATAAGAGCAGAGGTTGAAGCCTCAAAGAGTAAATATCAAACCTGCGTACGTGTGTGTGTGTGTGTGTGTGGGGGGGGGGGGGTGGCTCTTACTCCTGGTGCGACAGGTGGCGCTGAGGTGCTCCGGGTTCATCTGCAGGTGATCGGCCATCTGATCAGCAGCCAGAGGCCTGAAGTCACAGTGAGAGCAGCGCAGCAGGAAGACACTGAGGAGAGACGAGGATGAGTCATTTACAGGATCAATTCAATACATTCACAGAGCTGTGACGTGTCTGGGAGCTCAAACTATCATTCTATTGATCAATCAGTCCACTGATAAATCAATGATTCACTAAAAGTCTAATTAAGTGTAAGTGAGTGTGTTTCGGTTTGTAAAGACTCTGATGGGGTGAAATGTTGTTGATCTGCTGCTGCACACGTTTAACGTTCATGATAACATGTGAGTCACTTCACATCAAGTATTCAGGTCTTATTGATGAAGAGCGACACCTGCAGGTCAGACAGCCTCTCTACACCTGCAGGTCAGACAGCCTCTCTGCACCTGCAGGTCAGACAGTCTCTCTACGCCTGCAGGTCAGACAGCCTCTCTGCACCTGCAGGTCAGACAGCCTCTCTGCACCTGCAGTTCAGACAGCCTCTCTACACCTGCAGGTCAGACAGCCTCTCTACACCTGCAGGTCAGACAGCCTCTCTGCACCTGCAGGTCAGACAGCCTCTCTACACCTGCAGGTCAGACAGCCTCTCTACACCTGCAGGTCAGACAGCCTGACTACACCTGCAGGTCAGACAGCCTGACTACACCTGCAGGTCAGACAGCCTCTCTACACCTGCAGGTCAGACAGCCTGACTACACCTGCAGGTCAGACAGCCTCTCTACACCTGCAGGTCAGACAGCCTCTCTGCACCTGCAGGTCAGACAGTCTCTCTACGCCTGCAGGTCAGACAGCCTCTCTGCACCTGCAGGTCAGACAGCCTCTCTGCACCTGCAGTTCAGACAGCCTCTCTACACCTGCAGGTCAGACAGCCTCTCTACACCTGCAGGTCAGACAGCCTCTCTGCACCTGCAGGTCAGACAGCCTCTCTACACCTGCAGGTCAGACAGCCTCTCTACACCTGCAGGTCAGACAGCCTGACTACACCTGCAGGTCAGACAGCCTGACTACACCTGCAGGTCAGACAGCCTCTCTACACCTGCAGGTCAGACAGCCTGACTACACCTGCAGGTCAGACAGCCTCTCTGCACCTGCAGGTCAGACAGCCTCTCTGCACCTGCAGGTCAGACAGCCTCTCTACACCTGCAGGTCAGACAGCCTCTCTACACCTGCAGGTCAGACAGCCTCTCTGCACCTGCAGGTCAGACAGCCTCTCTGCACCTGCAGGTCAGACAGCCTCTCTGCACCTGCAGGTCAGACAGCCTCTCTGCACCTGCAGGTCAGACAGCCTCTCTGCACCTGCAGGTCAGACAGCCTCTCTACACCTGCAGGTCAGACAGCCTCTCTACACCTGCAGGTCAGACAGCCTGACTACACCTGCAGGTCAGACAGCCTGACTACACCTGCAGGTCAGACAGCCTCTCTGCACCTGCAGGTCAGACAGCCTCTCTGCACCTGCAGGTCAGACAGCCTCTCTGCACCTGCAGGTCAGACAGCCTCTCTGCACCTGCAGGTCAGACAGCCTCTCTGCACCTGCAGGTCAGACAGCCTCTCTACACCTGCAGGTCAGACAGCCTCTCTGCACCTGCAGGTCAGACAGCCTCTCTGCACCTGCAGGTCAGACAGCCTCTCTACACCTGCAGGTCAGACAGCCTCTCTGCACCTGCAGGTCAGACAGCCTCTCTACACCTGCAGGACAGACAGCCTCTCTACACCTGCAGGTCAGACAGCCTCTCTGCACCTGCAGGTCAGACAGCCTGACTACACCTGCAGGTCAGACAGCCTCTCTGCACCTGCAGGTCAGACAGCCTCTCTGCACCTGCAGGTCAGACAGCCTCTCTGCACCTGCAGGTCAGACAGCCTCTCTACACCTGCAGGTCAGACAGCCTCTCTACACCTGCAGGACAGACAGCCTCTCTGCACCTGCAGGTCAGACAGCCTGACTACACCTGCAGGTCAGACAGCCTCTCTGCACCTGCAGGTCAGACAGCCTGACTACACCTGCAGGTCAGACAGCCTCTCTGCACCTGCAGGTCAGACAGCCTGACTACACCTGCAGGTCAGACAGCCTGACTACACCTGCAGGTCAGACAGTCTCTCTGCACCTGCAGGTCAGACAGCCTCTCTGCACCTGCAGGTCAGACAGCCTCTCTGCACCTGCAGGTCAGACAGCCTGACTACACCTGCAGGTCAGACAGTCTCTCTGCACCTGCAGGTCAGACAGCCTCTCTACACCTGCAGGTCAGACAGCCTGACTACACCTGCAGGTCAGACAGCCTCTCTGCACCTGCAGGTCAGACAGCCTGACTACACCTGCAGGTCAGACAGCCTCTCTGCACCTGCAGGTCAGACAGCCTCTCTGCACCTGCAGGTCAGACAGCCTGACTACACCTGCAGGTCAGACAGCCTCTCTGCACCTGCAGGTCAGACAGCCTCTCTGCACCTGCAGGTCAGACAGCCTGACTACACCTGCAGGTCAGACAGTCTCTCTGCACCTGCAGGTCAGACAGCCTCTCTACACCTGCAGGTCAGACAGCCTCTCTACACCTGCAGGTCAGACAGCCTCTCTGCACCTGCAGGACAGACAGCCTCTCTACACCTGCAGGTCAGACAGCCTCTCTACACCTGCAGGTCAGACAGCCTCTCTGCACCTGCAGGACAGACAGCCTCTCTGCACCTGCAGGTCAGACAGCCTGACTACACCTGCAGGTCAGACAGCCTTACTACACCTGCAGGTCAGACAGCCTCTCTACACCTGCAGGTCAGACAGCCTCTCTGCACCTGCAGGTCAGACAGCCTCTCTACACCTGCAGGACAGACAGCCTCTCTGCACCTGCAGGTCAGACAGCCTGACTACACCTGCAGGTCAGACAGCCTGACTACACCTGCAGGTCAGACAGCCTCTCTGCACCTGCAGGTCAGACAGCCTGACTACACCTGCAGGTCAGACAGCCTCTCTACACCTGCAGGTCAGACAGCCTCTCTACACCTGCAGGTCAGACAGCCTCTCTGCACCTGCAGGTCAGACAGCCTCTCTGCACCTGCAGGTCAGACAGCCTCTCTACACCTGCAGGTCAGACAGCCTCTCTGCACCTGCAGGTCAGACAGCCTCTCTGCACCTGCAGGTCAGACAGCCTCTCTGCACCTGCAGGTCAGACAGTCTCTCTGCACCTGCAGGTCAGACAGCCTCTCTGCACCTGCAGGTCAGACAGCCTCTCTACACCTGCAGGTCAGACAGCCTCTCTGCACCTGCAGGTCAGACAGCCTGACTACACCTGCAGGTCAGACAGTCTCTCTACACCTGCAGGTCAGACAGCCTGACTACACCTGCAGGTCAGACAGCCTCTCTACACCTGCAGGTCAGACAGCCTCTCTGCACCTGCAGGTCAGACAGCCTCTCTGCACCTGCAGGTCAGACAGCCTCTCTACACCTGCAGGTCAGACGGCCTCTCTGCACCTGCAGGTCAGACAGCCTCTCTACACCTGCAGGTCAGACAGCCTGACTACACCTGCAGGTCAGACAGCCTCTCTACACCTGCAGGTCAGACAGCCTCTCTACACCTGCAGGTCAGACAGCCTCTCTTATGTTGTTTAGCTGCACTCGAATCAGCTGTTTCATAATAAACTCTTCACATGTTTGTGTGTAATAATCTAATCTAATAAATGCACTCTGTTACTTTGCAGCACTGTCACAGTAACTCCATCAGTCAGCTGAGTCTCACCAGGGAGGAGGAAGTCTGTGCAGAGGAACCGCTGTGTCCGAGGAGCGCGGCACGTGGTGGCTGTGAACAACAAACAAACAAACCTCAAATCAACAAAACATCACCGCAGCACTGACGCAGTACTGATGCAGTACTCTTACTGTGACGCAGTACTCTTACTGTGACGCAGTACTCTTACTGTGACGCAGTACTCTTACTGGATCATGTGGGCAGCGTAGGCTCTGGAGCAGCAGCTGCTGTAGGGACACAGCAGACAGTGGACGTGAGTCGGATAGTGAGCCGCAAAGTCTGAGGCGTCCGTCCCACACTCAAGACACACCAACCGGTCATCAGACGAGGACATCCTGCAGGACACCAGGACATGAGACGAGGACAGGAGACAAGGAGACAGGAGGTGAGGAAAGGAGATGAGGACAGGAGAGGACAGACATGATGAGAACTGAAGCGCCTCCACCTTCATGACAAACTTCATGTCTTCAGTCTGACCTTCTGACGTGGACTCTGCGGCTGACGGGCTTCTTCGTTGGGGACCGCGGGGACCTCACAGGGCTCCTCTGGCTCTGAGTCCTGGGCTCGGTCTTGATGATGATTGGCTGGATGAGGGAGGAGGGGCTCTGGAGCAGCCGACTTCCTGATGATGTCATCAGTGGCCTGAACTTGCCGTAGGTTCTGATCGTCACCTGGAGACGGAGATCAATAGGTAGAAGTGACGAGGCAGAGATATGACGGAGAATCAGAGTGTTGAGGAACAGGAAGTGGTCTGACCTTTGACCCCGGGGGCAGTCCCTCCAGACGGACAGGGCGCCTGAAGCTGCGGTGGTTCTCCAGTTTGTGCTGCATCTTGTCTTTGAGGAAGACGAACTGAAGACGACACCTGTTGCAGTGGAACGCCTGATTGATCTGAGACAACAGAAAAAGATCAATGATGTTAACACGTACATGTTAGCTCACCTGATCCATGGCGTCCATCAGACAGGTGTGTGTGTTACCTGGTGTCGCAGTAGGTGCTGCTGGTAGTTGGCCGGGTTTCTGGTAACCTTCAAGCAGAAGACACACAGCAGGAAGCGAGAGTCTCTGTGGAAGCTGGCAAAGTGCTGCAGGACATCCGAGTAGAAGGACGAGCGATACGAACACACCTGCAAGTCACACCTGAGTCAGCGAGGCCTGAGGACACACACCCACTCAGGTCAGGGGTCAGGGGTCAGACTCACCTGGCAGATGTACGGCATCTCTCCTGGTTTGTGGTTGGACTTCATGTGGTTGAGGAAGGCCGGCTCGTTCTCAAACGCCCACTCACAGATACGACACATACCTATGAGACAAAGACAGGTGAGTCCACGTGAGTCGAGGAGGACATACCAGTTCTGTTTGTTCCAGGTGTGTGTTCGGTGAGACTCTTACAGGAGGACAGGACAGGGCCGTGCACCAGCTCCTGGTGACTCTGCAGCTGAGCCGGAGACGAGAACTGTCGGTAACAGAACTTACAGAACTTCCTGTCGTCACCTGTTCCTCCTCCTCCTCCTCCAATCAGCTCCGAGTGCTGGAGCATGTGCTGCATCAACCTACACACACACACACACACACACACACACACACGTACACACACACACACACACACACACACACACACACACACACACAGGTGAACATCACATGTATCCACACAGGTGAACATCACATGTATCCACGCAGATCAGTTGTGTTCTCAGGTGTGTTCAGATGCATTTGGTCCCACCTCAGGTTGTTCTCGGCCAGGTGGGAGCAGATCTGACAGGTGAAGGTGGATGTTTTGATGCCCAGCGGCTGTGGCTTCCTCAGGCTCAGGTCGCCGTCATACGTGCCGTAGTAAAACTCCTCCACGCTCATCACCACCCTCGTGGGGTCAGAGGTCGGCGCTGAGGTCACACTGGGCGTCATGACGACAGAGGGGGAGTGGCCAGGAGCTGCCAGACCAGGTGACACAAAGAAACACACAATGCAGTCACGACTTCCTGCTGCTCCTTCACAATAAAAGTCCAGCAGCTCATAATGAACTACAAGCTTGTGATTGTAGTTCAGCGGTGCAGAAACAGGCGGGTCACATGTGCTCCATCGCTCCAACAACCATTTAGATTAAATAAGTATTGATAGGAAGGATTGGTACCAGTGTTGATAACTGATCGACCCGTGCTGCTGCTGACCGAAGGGGCTCTGGTGACGCCGTTAGCCGAGCCGGAGGGGAGGGCGGGGGAACCGGCCAGCTTTAGGGAGTTAGCCCCGCCCACCTGGGTCATCTGGAGGTTAACTGGGAAAAACAAATAAAAAAAATAAAAACAGATCAATCAGTCAGTCAATCAGCTACGTTCTAATCAGATGTACCTGTGCATGGGGACTGACCGAGTCCCGGAGTGCTGGTGCGGATGGTCAGTGTGGCAGGAAGCTGCATGGCAGTGAAGGCGGAGCCAGGCTGGGTGGGGCCTCTTGAGGGGGCGGGGCCTGGTCTGGTCTGGCCCTGGGGGAGAACTGGGGACATGCCCACACTGGGCCGTACTAACTGACGCAAAGACGGGGCTGTGGGGACAGGAAGCAGTCAGCTGGGATCAATAATCTGATCGGATCTCTTATTGACTATTGATTGATGAGTCGTCTTACATTGGATCAGAGTGAGCGGCTGGACCGTCTGACCGGGCTGCAGGTTCAGCAGCAGAGGAGCACCGTGGTTCATCATCGGGAAACCCTGAAGTAAACACATGACATCAGAGTGACATCACAGACACTGAGCAGAGTGAAGCTAACAGGAAAACAACATCTTAAAGGAACAGTTCACCCCTCACAGCAGCAGAGGGTGCGTTTGTTTTCAGTACCTGTGTAGTGAGGAGGAATGGCGCGGCGTTGCCTGTCCCCGGCGCTGCTGGGAGGAGGAACGTTCCACTCGCGGTCTGTGTCAGAATGAGGGGCTGGGCCTGAGCCATCAGGGGCTGGGCTGGGGCGGGGAGACGAGAGACAGAGGAGGACGTAGTGATGATGGAGGAAGGAGGACGAATCATAGAGGAGGAGACGATCTGTATGGGAGAGGAAGCTGAGAGACAAGAGACACTGAAATCAGAACGATTGATGAGGCCAAAGAAACGCTAAAGACTGAGACTGTGACCTCAGGCCTCTGGGTTTAATGTCTGAAGATGGATTCATTTTAGTTCTGTTACCTGGTTGGGCAGGTGTGATGAATTGGGGAGTCTGTGGGGGCGGAGTCTCAGAGGCTGGAAGAGGTGACATAGAATCCTCAACTAGAGACAGACAGACAGAAAGAAGTTCATGTAGAACATTTGCTGAATGAACAAGAAGGTCCAAATAATGCAGAATGAGTCAGAGACAGAGTTTCACAGAGTTTATAAAGTGTCTCCAACTCAACAACTCACTAAACTGACACATTTGTTAAGGGAGTCTGGGGACTTTCTCCACGGGGACAAAGAAGGAGCCTATATTGTTCCTGTGGACTGGATGGATCAGTTAAACAGCTGCTGATGACATCGACAGGTTAACAAAGAGCAACCACGTCGTTCATCACACCTGTACTGAGCTGTACAGGTGTGACCAGATCACACAGGACTGATGTTGTTACCAGGTGTGAACAGGGCCTCTGTGTGTGTGTGTGTGTGTGTGTGTGTGTGTGGTTCTCACCTGGTTCACAGTAGCTGTCGATGAAGTCCATGTCATCTTCCTCCACACTGTCGTCCACCTGTTGCCATGGCTCCAGCTCCTCCTCCTCACACTCCATAAACAACTCTGTATCCATGTTGCTATGGAAACCAGAAGAAAACGTCACCACACGATGATATGTGGGTGACCTCTGACCTCCACTCATCATGACCCTTTGTGGTTGAAGGGCAGCTGACTCAGCTGTTCTGGAGCTTTCAGTGTCGTCACATGAACTTCATGAGCAGAACTGCTCAGCTGTCACTCACAATGTTTACATTTACATTATTCTGCAGGATGTTATGATCGTGATGATGATTGTTTATTAGAGCTCCAGCTCATTAAATCAACGCTGTAATGACTCATTATCATTGTTATCATGATGTTTCAATTCGGTCTGTAATCGGTGTGTGTTTTAAATAAAGTTGTGCAGAGCAGCAGAGACAGTAAACACAGTGCTGAGGCCGCAGGGGGCGCTGCACCTCCTGCACCTCCTGCACCTCCTCTCACTGCTCCTTTCTGTCCCCGCAGGAGGAAACTTTCAGTCCGGGCGGGCAGAGGATCACTACAGAGTCCAGTTAAACCCGTTAACCCAGCACTCAGGTGACTGTGGAACCAGAACCGGACTGTAGACCCAGTTCAGCCCGCACCCGCGCGCACCCCAAGCCGCGGTGTGTTTGGGTAACTGAGTCTGCACCGCCCCTCCGGCAGCACTTACACACCGAGCGCACCCTGAATAAAGCTGCCGGACCAGCGGGACCGGCCTGCGTGCTAACCCGGGCCGAGCCGGACCGAGCCGAACTAGTCTTACCTGCGTCTGGAGCTGCGGAGCGGGACAGCGGAGCACGGACGGGTTCGTACGGTTCTTCTCCAGGCGCGCGGGGGGCGGGTCTTCCTCCTGCTGGCGGTGTCAGAGC
This sequence comes from Sparus aurata, assembly GCF_900880675.1. Classification (NCBI taxonomy): domain Eukaryota; kingdom Metazoa; phylum Chordata; class Actinopteri; order Spariformes; family Sparidae; genus Sparus; species Sparus aurata. The sequence continues at coordinate 38,171,242 of NC_044191.1, read as the reverse complement.
AGCAGATTGGCCCACAGCGGTTGTACGTCACTTCCCTCTGAGACAGCGCTGTCTCTGATTGGCTGGTGTGAATGTTTCTGGAGGAACTTGAGTCCGTCCAGCTGCGGGGTTCAGCGGGTCGTCAGGCTGGACGGCTCCGGTGAACCGGCCGAACCGAGACCACAACCGCATCCAGGCTGACGAACACGCGCCCGCGTCAACAATGAGGCCGCGAGGCGCCAAAACGGCAGCACACTGTCAGGGCAGGCGCCATTTTGTTTTTGTTGGTTTACAGAGGGGCGGGGCTAGATAGTGACGTCACGAGCAGGGCCACAAAAACGCCACAGATTTTCAGGACAAAATACTCAGATTACTCTCCAGATTACTGATTACTATCCGGATTACTCTCCTGATTACTCTCCTGATTATTGATTACTCTCCAGATTACTGATTACTATCCGGATTACTGATTACTCTCCTGATTACTCTCCAGATTACTGATTACTCTCCTGATTACTCTCCAGATTACTGATTACTCTCCTGATTACTCTCCAGATTACTGATTACTCTCCAGATTACTGATTACTCTCCAGATTACTGATTACTCTCCTGATTACTCTCCAGATTACTGATTACTCTCCTGATTACTCTCCAGATTACTGATTACTCTCCTGATTAGTCTCCGGATTACTGATTACACTCCTGATTACTGATTACTCTCCTGATTACTGATTACTCTCCTGATTACTCTCCTGATTATTGATTACTCTCCTGATTACTGATTACTCTCCTGATTATTGATTACTCTCCTGATTACTGATTACTCTCCTGATTATTGATTACTCTCCTGATTACTCTCCTGATTACTCTCCAGATTACTGATTACTCTCCTGATTACTGATTACTATCCTGATTACTCTACTGATTACTGATTACTCTCCTGATTACTGATTACTCTCCTGATTATTGATTACTCTCCTGATTACTCTCCTGATTACTCTACTGATTATTGATTACTCTCCTGATTACTGATTACTCTCCTGATTACTCTCCTGATTATTGATTACTCTCCTGATTACTGATTACTTTCCTGATTACTCTCCTGATTACTGATTACCCTCCTGATCTCTTTGCAAATTACTCTGATTACACGTTCATGATTAACGTAATAGTAATGTTGTAACAGTAATGTAATGTGATTAATGTAACAGTAATGTAATGTGATTAATGTAACAGTAATGTAATGTGATTAATGTAATAGTAATGTAATGTGATTAATGTAACAGTAATGTAATGTGATTAATGTAACAGTAATGTAATGTGATTAATGTAACAGTAATGTGATTAATGTAACAGTAATGTAATGTGATTAATGTAACAGTAATGTAATGTGATTAATGTAACAGTAATGTAATGTGATTAATGTAACAGTAATGTAATGTGATTAATGTAACAGTAATGTGATTAATGTAACAGTAATGTAATGTGATTAATGTAACAGTAATGTAATGTGATTAATGTAACAGTAATGTAATGTGATTAATGTAACAGTAATGTAATGTGATTAATGTAACAGTCAGCTCAGACGTCATCTACTCTGATTTAAATCCTGCAGTAACACAGACAGCCAGTGACTGAATGTAACTAAGTACAGTACTGTACTTGACTGATTACATTCTGCATAAATCTGTGTTTGATTTACTGGCACTGTTCATTCTTAAGTACTTTTGATAAGACTTTTACTCGAGTAATATTCATGTTGGTGACCAAAGTAACATTTGACAGCATGCCTTTTGTTTTACTCGAGTATGGCTGTCGAGTACTCGTTACATCGCTGCCTTCAGCCTCTCTGTCTGCTGCAGCTGGTTGCATTCCTTCTATCAGCTGATCTGTAATCAATAACTGTTGCTCAGACATTAATCCTGCCGTCAGAACCATGTTGTTGTGCTGTGACGTGTTGTTGGGCTGCAGTGATCCCTCCTGTCTGTGTTCTCTAACTGATCCAGGAGCAGCTCTGTGCTCATAATCTGCTCTAATCTCTTAATCTCCTCCTCACCTCCTCCCCCCGCTGTCTGTCCTGGCTTCGCTCGGCCCGGCCCGGCCCGCTTTGTCTTCAGTCTGTTCTGACCTGCAGAGATGGGAGGTGCAGCTCCAGGAGGATTCCTGGTGCTGCCGTGGCCCGGCGGTGGCAGCAGCTCGGACCCGGAGACGGAGCCGGGACCGGGACCGGGACCGGGGCTGGAGGAGGAGGGCCGGGGGGGTCTGCTGCTGAGAGCCGGAGCTCTGCTGGGAGTCGCTCTGATCTGTAAGACTCTGCCTCTGGTTCCTGATCAATAACATATCAGAATCAATAACTTATCATCTGCACAGAACTCCGTGTTTATTGCTCCATCAGCAGGTGTGTGGTGTGGTGTGCTCTGATTGGCTGAACAGCTTCAGACCTGTTCTTATATTTAACTTCATCATTAACTCTGTGTGTGTGTGTGTGTGTGTGTGTGTGTGTGTGGCCTCTGTGTGTAGTGTAATCTATTACAACAGGTCGTTCAGACTGATTCTCACAGGTTCTCCAGGATTACAAGTATTGATCGACACGTGCAGTAAACAAACATGTTGAATGAGATTCTTGTCCACAGAATGCCAACAGTGTGATAAAGAAATGTATATTTAAGTATATTTGTATATTTGTGAACATACACTCAAGTTATACTCGAGTAAAAGTCTTAAAGTATCTGTACTGAAGTATCAGAGTGTCAGTAAAGTAACTGATCCATATGTTTACATGTATCAACTGATTCTGCTGATCATCAATCACTGTTTGTATCTGATTGATGATGAAATCATCGAGTATGGTGTACTCCATTACACCATCAGCAGGATTACAGGAAGTGTGCTCAGTGGAAACCAATCTGATGATCAATTAAGTCACACTGCTTCACACACACACACACACACACACACACACACAATGCAGTGTGTTACATCAGCTGATTAACATTCCTGTGTTCTGCTGACTCGTCTCTTTTCTCTCAGCCTCGTTCAGCCTCTCATATTTACACACACACACACACACACACACACACACTCAAACACACGCATACACACACACACACACACACACTCAAACACACACATACACACACACTCAAACACACACATACACACACACTCAAACACCCACACACACACACACACACACACACTCAAACACACGCATACACACACATACACACACCCACACACACACACACACACACACACACACTCAAACACACGCATACACACGCATACACACACACACACAATATTCTGATATCTGCAGCACGAAATGTAACATTACACAGTTGTACATAACTATGTGTGTGTGTGTGTGTGTGTGTCTCTGTCTGTGTGTGTGTGTGTGTCTCTGTCTGTGTGTGTGTGTGTGTGTGTAGGTCTGGCAGTGTTGAGGAAGTGGATTGCAGGTGGAGTTTGTCGCTGTTCTGTTCGTCTGGACGGGAAGACGGTTCTGATCACCGGAGCAAACACTGGCATCGGCAAAGAGACGAGCAGAGACCTGGCACGCAGAGGTGTGTGTGTGTGTGTGTGTGTGTGTGAGTGTCAATTCTTTATTTTTAGTTGATGTTTGTGTTTTCTGAGCAACTACACATCTCCACCAACTTAATCAAATCTATCGATTCTAGATCTCACACACACACACACACAGCTGATGACATCACCAGGGGTCAGAGGTCATAGTAATGCTCAGAAAGGCTCAAAGCATCTGAGCCGATTACAAGGATTAATACTTCCTGTGTGTGTTAAATCAAACGCACCCTGTCACCACCTGGGCCACTGAAACAAGGTGCGTTTGATTTGCTGTTCCAGGAGTCCCAGGTAGCCCTCTGGTCCAAGGTGGAGACTGGGTGTGTTTGATTTGTAGATCTAGTCACTCAGGTAGTGATGGAGGTGTTTGCTTTATTGCAGGGGCCCGGGTGGTGATGGCGTGCAGGGACCTGACCCGGGCGGAGCAGGCTGCGGAGGAGATCCGACAGTCGACAGGAAACGGTAACGTGGTGATCAGGCACCTGGACCTGGCCTCAGTTTACTCTGTCAAACAGTTCGCCAAAGACTTCCTGGACAGTGAAGACAGACTGGACATCCTTATCAACAACGCAGGTGAGCTCACCTGTCTGTCTCTGCACCTGTCTGTCTGCTCTACACCTGTCTGCTCGCTCACCTGTCTCTCCCTTCACCTGTCTGTCTGCAGGAGTGATGATGTGTCCAAGATGGCTGACGGAGGACGGCTTTGAGACTCAGCTGGCTGTCAATCATCTGGGTCACTTCCTGCTGACCAACCTGCTGCTGCCGAAGCTGAAGAGCTCCTCCCCCAGCCGAGTCGTCACCGTGTCGTCCATCGCCCACCGTGGGGGTACGACCCCTGACCCCTGTCCTCTGTCCTCTGTCCTCTGTCCCCTGTCCTCTTTCCTCTGACCCCTGTCCTCTGTCCTCTGACCCCTGTCCTCTGTCCTCTGTCCCCTGTCCTCTGACCTCTGTCCTCTGTCCCCTGTCCTCTGACCTCTGACCCCTGACCCCTGTCCCCTGTCCTCTGACCCCTGTCCTCTGACCCCTGTCCTCTGTCCTCTGTCCCCTGTCCTCTGACCTCTGTCCTCTTTCCTCTGACCCCTGTCCTCTGTCCTCTGTCCCCTGACCCCTGTCCTCTGTCCTCTGTCCTCTGTCCCCTGTCCTCTGACCTCTGTCCTCTTTCCTCTGACCCCTGTTCTCTGACCCCTGTCCTCTGACCCCTGTCCTCTGTCCTCTGTCCCCTGTCCTCTGACCTCTGACCCCTGACCCCTGTCCTCTGTCCCTGTCCTCTGTCCTCTGTCCCCTGACCTCTTTCCTCTGACCCCTGTCCTCTGACCCCTGACCCCTGTCCTCTGTCCTCTGACACCTGTCCTCTGTCCTCTGTCCTCTGACCTCTGTCCTCTGTCCTCTGACCCCTGTCCTCTGTCCTCTGTCCTCTGTCCCCTGTCCTCTGACCTCTGTCCTCTTTCCTCTGACCCCTGTCCTCTGACCCCTGTCCTCTGACCCCTGTCCTCTGTCCTCTGTCCCCTGTCCTCTGACCTCTGACCCCTGACCCCTGTCCTCTGTCCTCTGTCCCCTGTCCTCTGTCCTCTGTCCCCTGTCCTCTGACCCCTGACCCCTGACCTCTGTCCTCTGTCCTCTGTCCCCTGACCTCTTTCCTCTGACCCCTGTCCTCTGACCCCTGACCCCTGTCCTCTGTCCTCTGACGAATGTCCTCTGACCTCTGTCCTCTGTCCTCTGACCCCTGTCCTCTGACCTCTGTCCCCTGACCTCTGTCCTCTGACCCCTGACCCCTGTCCTCAGTCCTCTGTCCTCTGACCTCTGTCCTCTGACCCCTGACCCCTGTCCTCTGTCCTCTGTCCTCTGTCCTCTGTCCCCTGTCCTCTGACCTCTGTCCCCTGACCTCTTTCCTCTGACCCCTGTCCTCTGTCCTCTGTCCTCTGTCCCCTGACCCCTGTCCTCTGTCCTCTGTCCTCTGTCCCCTGACCTCTTTCCTCTGACCCCTGTCCTCTGACCCCTGTCCTCTGTCCTCTGACACCTGTCCTCTGTCCTCTGTCCTCTGACCTCTGTCCTCTGACCCCTGACCCCTGTCCTCTGTCCTCTGTCCTCTGACCTCTGTCCTCTGACCCCTGACCCCTGTCCTCTGTCCTCTGACCCCTGTCCTCTGTCCCCTGACCTCTTTCCTCTGTCCCCTGTCCTCTGACATCTGTCCTCTTTCCTCTGTCCTCTGACCCCTGTCCTCTGACCCCTGTCCTCTGTCCTCTGACCTCTGACCCCTGACCTCTGTCCTCTGTCCTCTGACCCCTGACCCCTGTCCCCTGACCTCTGTCCTCTGTCCTGTGAACTCTGTCCTCTGACCCCTGTCCTCTGTCCTCTGTCCCCTGACCTCTGTCCTCTGTCCTCCGACCTGTGAACTCTGTCCTCTGACCTCTGTCCTCTGTCCTCTGACCTGTGAACTCTGTCCTCTGACCCCTGACCTCTGTCCTCTGACCTGTGAACTCTGTCCTCTGACCCCTGACCCCTGTCCTCTGACCTGTGAACTCTGTCCTCTGACCTCTGTCCTCTGTCCTCTGACCTCTGAACTCTGTCCTCTGACCCCTGTCCTCTGACCTCTGTCCTCTGTCCTCTGACCTCTGTCCTCTGTCCTCTGACC
>NC_044191.1:38094198-38164549 GCF_900880675.1 Sparus aurata | reverse complement strand
AAGCAGATTAGTCAAAGGGGACGCAACAGAGGCAAAATTCTTGCAGAAACTCCGGTAATAACCTGCCATGCCAAAAAAACGTATCAAGTCACGCCTGGAACTGGGCACACCAAAATTCACAATGGCCTCCACTTTAGCCTCAATGGGACAAACCTTTCCATGACCAACCACTTTTCACAAATAAGTCACGGTGGCCTGTCCAAATTCACACTTGGCCAAGTTCAAGGTCAAATTGGCAACAGCTAGCCTGTCGAACACCTCTTCCAGCTGAGCTACGTGCCGAGACCAGGAAGAACTGTGAATCACCACATCATCAAGATAGGCTTCACAATCTGCAACTCCCTTCAATACTTTATTTACCAGACGCTGAAACGTAGCTGGTGCATTCCACATCCCGAAAGCCATGACAGTATACTGACAGAAATCATCTGGTGTCACAAAAGCAGAGATTTCACGAGCTCTGTCAGTTAGAGGGACCTGCCAGTAACCTTTTAGAAGGTCTAGCTTGGTAACAAAGACTGCAGATCCCACCCTGTCAAGACAATCATCCAGTCGGGGAAGAGGGTAACAATCAGGCTTGGTAATTAACCTTGCGAAGGTCAGTGCAGGAACGGAGCGTACGATCTGACTTCTCAACAAGCAGACACGGGGAGCTCCATGAGCTAGCACTGGGTTCAGCAATACCATGTTGCAGCATATCATCTGCTTCCTTACGCAAAAGCTGTCACTTAATCCAGATAAGAAAGATGGACATCCAAGTTAGGCAAAATTTTAGAGTTGGGCAACCTACCCTGAGAAAGTTCTGGACTAACAGCTACATCAAGATCCTCTGAAACAACAACACTGTCCTCTGAAACAACAACACTGTCCTCTGAAACAACATCACTGTCCTCTGAAACAACAACACTGTCCTCTGAAACAACATCACTGTCCTCTGAAACAACATCACTGTCGTCTGAAACAACAACACTGTCCTCTGAAACAACAACACTGTCCTCTGAAACAACATCACTGTCGTCTGAAACAACAACACTGTCCTCTGAAACAACAACACTGTCCTCTGAAACAACAACACTGTCCTCTGAAACAACATCACTGTCCTCTGAAACAACATCACTGTCCTCTGAAACAACAACACTGTCCTCTGAAACAACAACACTGTCCTCTGAAACAACATCACTGTCATCTGAAACAACAACACTGTCCTCTGAAACAACAACACTGTCCTCTGAAACAACATCACTGTCCTCTGAAACAACAACACTGTCCTCTGAAACAACATCACTGTCCTCTGAAACAACATCACTGTCGTCTGAAACAACAACACTGTCCTCTGAAACAACAACACTGTCCTCTGAAACAACAACACTGTCCTCTGAAACAACATCACTGTCCTCTGAAACAACATCACTGTCCTCTGAAACAACAACACTGTCCTCTGAAACAACAACACTGTCCTCTGAAACAACAACACTGTCCTCTGAAACAACATCACTGTCCTCTGAAACAACAACACTGTCCTCTGAAACAACATCACTGTCCTCTGAAACAACAACACTGTCCTCTGAAACAACATCACTGTCCTCTGAAACAACATCACTGTCCTCTGAAACAACAACACTGTCCTCTGAAACAACATCACTGTCCTCTGAAACAACATCACTGTCCTCTGAAACAACATCACTGTCCTCTGAAACAACAACACTGTCCTCTGAAACAACATCACTGTCCTCTGAAACAACAACACTGTCCTCTGAAACAACAACACTGTCCTCTGAAACAACATCACTGTCCTCTGAAACAACATCACTGTCCTCTGAAACAACATCACTGTCCTCTGAAACAACATCACTGTCCTCTGAAACAACATCACTGTCCTCTGAAACAACAACACTGTCCTCTGAAACAACATCACTGTCCTCTGAAACAACATCACTGTCCTCTGAAACAACAACAGTGTCTTCACCTACATGAATTGAAGTGTTCAACACAGCAACAGTTTTCACAGCTGAGAGCATGGGCTGGTTCCTCTCACAGTAAGGTTTCAGCAGGTTCACATGGCATAAGCGCATCTTTCGTTTACGATCTGGACTCTTAACCAAGTAGTCACACTCACCAACCTGGTGATCAATCACATATGGTCCACTATATTGAGCCTGCAAAGTGGAACTGGTAAGTGGCAAAAGCACCAAAACTTTGTCCCCCGGTGAAAACACCTGACGCCTCGCCTTCCTGTCGTACCATCCCTTCATCTTTACTTGAGCCTCCCCCAAGTTTTGCTTAGCTAAGTCACACACCTTAGTTAGCTTAGACCGGAAGTTACACACAAAGTCTAGGAGGTTAGTAGGAGGAGACTGGTTTGTCAACCACTTTTCTTTCAACATTCAAAGGACCTCTCACAGTACGGCCAAAAACCAGTTTGGCTGGGCTGAAACCAAGGGATTCTTGGGTCACTTCCCTGCTGCAAAAAGGAGCAAGGGGGTCCCATCATCCCAATCTTTCTCAAATGCTTTACAGTAGGCCCGCAACTTTGTCCTGAGAGTCTGGTGGAGCCTCTCTAGGGCGCCCTGAGACTCTGGGTGATAAGCAGAAGTACAATGCTGGATCGACAACTGTTAGAGCACCTGAGAGAAAACGTGGGACATGAAGTTTGACCCTTGGTCTGTCTGAACAACCCTAGGAAGGCCAAACACTGAAGAACTTTATTAGAGCCTTAGAAACTGCTGGAGCTGTAATCCTGCGTAGGGGAATGGCTTCAGGGCACCGAGTAGCATGATACACATGATAGTCAGTAAGTACTGGTTACCTGACTTGGTGCGGGGGAGTGGACCAACACAATCGATCAACATATGCTCAAAAGGCTCCCCGATAGCCGGAATAGGGTGTAAGGGTGCAGGTGGGATTTTCTTGTTAGGTTTACCAACGATTTGGCACACATGACATGTTCTACAGTACTGGGCAGCATCATTTTTGACACCAGGCCAAAAAAAATGCCTCAACACACGTTCCAAAGTTTTCCTGACTCCCATATGTCCTGCAAGACAATGATCATGAGACAAATGCAGAATGTCAGGACGATAAGCACTTGGAACAACAACTTGAAACACAGTGCTCCAATCATCCTGACAAGACATTTTCGGAGATGTCCATTTTCTCATCAACACTCCATCATTCACAAAAGACCCACATGAGACAGCTGTAATGTCATCCTCAGACATAGCCTCCCCAGAAAGGGAAGACAGAGTTGCATCCTTCTCCTGTTCAAGCTTAAGTTCTTCTCGAGAGGGGAACACTTTACCAAACCCTGGTGCCTCAAGCTTTACCAGGAAGGTGTCAGAAAGGGCAATCTGGGGATCTGAGTTTTTGCCTTGGTCTTTCCTGGACATGGCACGTGTAGCAACACATACTGGGAAAGTGTCTGAAATTGCTCCTCAAGCTCATCTGGGTTTTTGATAGATCCAGAGGAAGGAACTACTTCAGGGGCAGCAAGTACTCTACCCCCCGCCAAGTCATTCCCTAGGATGAAGGACACACCTTCAGTTGGGAGGTATGGACAAATAGCCACAACCACCTCTCCCGAGACCAGAGCTGTTTGAAGGTTAAGGGTATGTAAAGGACAAGACCGATACCCCCCACCAAACCCCTCAACAACGACGCTGGAACCCAAAGCAGACTCATCAGTAAACTGGAGGAAGTCCTCGAGGATCAAAGATTGAAGAGCTCCAGAATCTCTCCAGATCTTAATAGGTCGCCTGTTTGAAGGATCAGCATCAAAGGAAACAAAACCATCCATAAGAAAAGCTGAAGAGCCAGCCAACTCTCTCTTTTGAGTTGGATGCTCCATAACTGGGGTTACGGTAGAACCTTTCACAGTTTTTATTAAAGCTACAGGCTGACTGGACTTTTGTTTTCTACACAAGACAGGACAATCAGCAATGAGATGGCCAGGTTTCTTACAACAGAAACAAGCCTTCTCTGAAGAAGTGCCCCCGACAGCTGGTTTACTAGCAAAGGAGGCAGAAGTGGACACAGGCTTTGAAAAATGAGGTCGATGGAACAAAGCTCTTCCCTTTTGCTCGCCCTGTCTTCTGTCAAAGTCAGTCTGATGAGTCAAAATAAACTCATCTGCCAGAACAGCAGCTTCATCGAGAGTGGACACTTTTTGCTCATTTATATAAGTACAAATGACATCAGGCAGACAGTTTTTAAACTCTTCCGGCAGGATCAATTGTGTGAGATCCTCTTTTGTTTCAGCCTTCTGAGACTTGCACCATCTACTAAAGAGAGCCTCTTTTTTTTTTGCAAAGTCAACATAAGTTTGTTTGTTAAGTTTATTGAGACTCTGAAAGTGTTGCCTATAAGCTTCAGGAACAAGTTCATATGCTCTCAGAACAGCCCCTTTAACTGTCTGATAATCTGCACGTTGCCCAGTGCTTAAAGCAGAGTAAGCTTCCTGCGCTTTCCCCACCAAAACACTTTGTAAAAGCAATGTCCACGTAAGCTCAGGCCATTTTGAAAGTGTAGCCACACGTTCAAAATGTGGGAAATACTTTTCAACATCTTTCTCTACAAAAGGAGGAACCAATCGAATGTTTCTAGCTGCATCAAATGCAGACGACTCAACGTGAGAGGGACGCAACAAAGCAGCATGTTTAAGTTCCAGTTCTTTGAGGAAACGCTCTAAGTGCGTTTGCTTTTCTTTTAGTAACCGCTCCTTTTGCTTATCTTGTAGTTGCAATTCTTGTAAGGCCATTTCCTTAAGCCTCAACTCAAAAGCAATATCTGTTTGAGGAGGTTTTGAAAAACTTTCTTGAGAAGCTGATGACAAGGTTAGCCTTGGACATAACACTGACTGTCTGTCTGTCTGACTGTCTGTCTGTCTGTCTGTCTGTCTGTCTGTCTGACTGTCTGTCTGTCTGTCTGTCTGTCTGTCTGACTGTCTGTCTGTCTGTCTGTCTGTCTGTCTGACTGTCTGTCTGTCTGTCTGTCTGACTGTCTGTCTGTCTGTCTGTCTGTCTGTCTGTCTGACTGTCTGTCTGTCTGTCTGACTGTCTGTCTGTCTGTCTGTCTGTCTGACTGTCTGTCTGTCTGTCTGTCTGTCTGTCTGACTGTCTGTCTGACTGTCTGTCTGTCCCTCAGCGAACGGTGTGGGAGACGTCTGTGAGAACGACTTCGATAACGACGCTGTGATGGATTTGATCGACGTGTGTCCGGAGAGCGCCGAGGTGACTCTGACGGACTTCAGAGCCTATCAGACGGTCATCCTGGACCCCGAGGGTGACGCCCAGATCGACCCCAACTGGGTGGTCCTGAACCAGGTGAGCCTCAACTTGTCCTCTCTAACAAGCATGTATGATGCCGCCTTCAGAGGACGCTGTGAAACCAAAAGGACGACCTGCCGTCAGAGACTGACTGAACAAACATGATGAAACTGTGTCTGTGACATATTGTAACTAGGGCTGTCAAAGTTAACGCGTTAATAACGCGTTAACGCAACGTCCTCTTAACAGCGTTAATTTTTTTAACGCGCGATTAACGCTCGGCATAAAAAAAAACTAAAAAAAACATGCATTGTATGATTTACGACCGTCGGTGGCACCTGTAGTCTTGATACAGAGGGTGGCAGAAGAAGAAGAAAGGGAATCAGAAGAAGAAGAAGCAGGGTTGGCGGTTCGGGAAAAACACGGCGGACTGAAAAGTGAGGAAATGCAGAAAGGACTTATCGTAAAATACCAAATAATAGCCGGGGTTCATTTGTTTCAATCACTTAACAGACCAAAAGGCAATTCGGGACAGGCGTCTAATTCCTTCCTCACAATAATCCGAGATGAAAACATTACAAACTTCTCCAGCTTCTCTGTGAATTCTCTGGCATCCTCCTGTAACTGAAGTTGTTGCGGCGGAGGAAACGATTCAGCCAACCAGCACTCACAGATAACTCCTCATCTCTGCTGTCACTCACGGTGGCGGACATTTGTTTCTCCATCGTCCTGATCATTTTGCGGGACACTCTCTCGTGGCGTGCCCGTTTGCTGATAACTCATCCCCGCATGTTTATCTCAGGCTCCTCGCTAGCCTTCCTCCTCCCTCCAGCAGGCAGCCTGGTCCTGTTGCTGTCCTCCTCGGACAGACGCTGAAGCTCAGTTTCTCTCACTCTCTTCTGGTCGACAGAGAAACGTCTAGCGGCTGCTTCTCCCGAGTTTTCCTTTGAATATATCACGACAGAAAGTTTGAATTTCAAGTGGTACTTTTTATTGTTTTGCTGCACCGGAGCCATGGTGATCATCAGTGTGATACTGACTGACAGAAAGCAGCACACTGCGTGAAAAAGGCGAAGAAGAAAAACGTGCAGTGTCAGTGGTCACGTCTTCTTCCTTGATTTAAAAAAAATTTAAAATTAGACCCGACATTTATTTGGAACCGGCGGTTATTTACCAAAATATACATCTGCACCCGGCGTTTAAAGGGACCCTGTGGATAATTGAAACCCGGATATTATTTGGTAATTTACGGTATGAACCGCAAACTATTTTCAAAACAGCCAGATGGTTCGGTCAATAGGACAAAAGTTATCTGTACGTACTGTCGACATGAAATGAGTTACCATCAAAGTACATTGAGTCTCAAATATCAATTGCAAGCCAAACACAGGGCAGATGCAGAGAGCCCCCCCCCCTCCCCCCCCTCGCCAAAAGCAGACAACAACCTTTTATTTTCCTGCATGATTTGAAGTGTTGAATAAAAATGTTCATGATGCAAGCATATCTGCCCTTTCTTATGTTGTTAAAAGTATTAAGAACATGAAAAAATACATTACGGTACATTTAGAACAGAGAAAAATGTGCCAAAAAAATTGTGATTAATTTGCGATTAATCGCGAGTTAACTATGGACAAAATGCGATTAATCACGATTAAAAAAATGTAATCGTTTGACAGCCCTAATTGTAAGTCATTGTGTCCTTGTTGTAAATTCAGCATTAAATCTTTCAGCTGAAGTTGTTTGTCTCCTTGTAAAAAGTGTCAGTTTGTGGCAGCATGTCTGTACCAGCCTGTCTGCTTCTGTGTCTAAAGTGCTAAAGTCTTACCTGCCAACATTGATCAGCTGTTTGAACACACTGTTTACACTGATTTCACCATTTACACTCCATTTATGAAAGAAGAAACATGTTATTGATCTAAACATGTCACATGTTACAAAGACACTAAACAGTAACAATATAGGCTCCTTCTTTATCTCCGTGGAGAAAGTCCCCAGACTCCCTTAACAAATGTGTCAGTTTAGTGAGTTGTTGAGTTGGAGACACTTTATAAACTCTGTGAAACTCTGTCTCTGACTCATTCTGCATTATTTGGACCTTCTTGTTCATTCAGCAAATGTTCTACATGAACTTCTTTCTGTCTCTGAGTAGAAACATGGAGTCTGTGTGTCTCAGTGATGGACGGTTTGTGTCATACAGTGTTGGCGCTGACCTGTCCTCTCATGGTTGTGTTTTGTCTTCAGGGTATGGAGATAGTCCAGACGATGAACAGTGATCCTGGTCTCGCTGTTGGTATGTGTTTTTACTGAATCTTTATTTAATCCCGGACCAGCTGAGGTCTGCTCCTGGTCTGACTGTAGACCATCTCCTCCTATGTGCGTCTGCAGGCTACACTGCGTTTAACGGCGTCGAATTTGAGGGTACGTTTCACGTCAACACTGTAACCGACGACGACTACGCCGGCTTCATCTTTGGTTATCAGGACTCGTCCAGTTTCTACGTGGTGATGTGGAAGCAGACGGAGCAGACGTACTGGCAGTCGCTCCCCTTCAGAGCCATGGCCCAGCCCGCCCTGCAGCTCAAGGTCTCTACTCTCTCTACTGGTCTTTACTGTCTCTACTGTCTCTACTGGTCTTTACTGTCTCTACTGTCTCTACTGGTCTTTACTGTCTCTACTGGTCTTTACTGTCTCTACTGTCTCTACTGTCTCTACTGGTCTTTACTGTCTCTGCTGGTCTTTACTGTCTCTGCTGGTCTTTACTGTCTTTACTGTCTCTACTGGTCTTTACTGTCTCTACTGGTCTTTACTGTCTCTGCTGGTCTTTACTGTCTTTACTGTCTCTACTGGTCTTTACTGTCTCTACTGGTCTTTACTGTCTTTACTGTCTCTACTGGTCTTTACTGTCTCTGCTGGTCTTTACTGTCTCTACTGTCTCTACTGTCTTTACTGTCTCTACTGTCTCTACTGGTCTTTACTGTCTCTACTGGTCTTTACTGTCTCTACTGTCTCTGCTGGTCTTTGCTGTCTCTACTGGTCTTTACTTTCTCTACTGTTCTTCACTGTCTCTACTGTCTCTACTGGTCTTTACTGTCTCTACTGGTCTTCACTGTCTCTACTGTCTCTACTGGTCTTTACTGTCTCTACTGGTCTTTACTGTCTCTACTGTCTCTGCTGGTCTTTGCTGTCTCTACTGGTCTTTACTTTCTCTACTGTTCTTCACTGTCTCTACTGTCTCTGCTGGTCTTAACTGTCTCTACTGTCTCTGCTGGTCTTTGCTGTCTCTACTGTCTCTGCTGGTCTTTACTGTCTCTACTGGTCTTTACTGTCTCTACTGGTCTTCACTGTCTCTACTGTCTCTGCTGGTCTTTACTGTCTCTACTGTCTCTGCTGGTCTTTACTGTCTCTACTGGTCTTTACTGTCTCTACTGTCTCTACTGGTCTTTACTGTCTCTACTGGTCTTTACTGTCTCTACTGTCTCTGCTGGTCTTCACTGTCTCTACTGGTCTTTACTGTCGCTACTGGTCTTTACTGTCTCTACTGTCTCTACTGGTCTTTACTGTCTCTGCTGGTCTTTACTGTCTCTACTGGTCTTTACTGTCTCTACTGTCTCTGCTGGTCTTTACTGTCTCTACTGGTCTTTACTGTCTCTACTGTCTCTGCAGGTCTTTACTGTCTTTACTGTCTCTACTGGTCTTCACTGTCTCTGCTGGTCTTTACTGTCTCTACTGTCTCTGCTGGTCTTTACTGTCTCTACTGTCTCTGCTGGTCTTTGCTGTCTCTACTGTCTCTACTGTCTCTGCTGGTCTTTACTGTCTCTACTGTCTTTACTGTCTCTACTGTCTCTACTGGTCTTTACTGTCTCTACTGGTCTTTACTGTCTCTACTGTCTCTGCTGGTCTTCACTGTCTCTACTGTCTCTACTGGTCTTAACTGTCTCTACTGGTCTTTACTGTCTCTACTGTCTCTACTGTCTCTGCTGGTCTTTACTGTCTCTGCTGGTCTTTACTGTCTCTACTGTCTCTACTGGTCTTTACTGTCTCTACTGGTCTTTACTGTCTCTACTGTGTCTGCTGGTCTTTACTGTCTCTACTGTCTCTGCTGGTCTTTACTGTCTCTACTGTCTCTGCTGGTCTTTACTGTCTCTACTGGTCTTTACTGTCTCTACTGTCTCTGCAGGTCTTTACTGTCTTTACTGTCTCTGCTGGTCTTTACTGTCTCTACTGTCTCTGCTGGTCTTTACTGTCTCTACTGTCTCTGCAGGTCTTTACTGTCTTTACTGTCTCTGCTGGTCTTTACTGTCTCTACTGTCTCTGCTGGTCTTTACTGTCTCTACTGTCTCTGCTGGTCTTTACTGTCTCTACTGTCTCTACTGTCTCTGCTGGTCTTTACTGTCTCTACTGGTCTTTACTGTCTCTACTGGTCTTCACTGTCTCTACTGTCTCTGCTGGTCTTTACTGTCTCTACTGTCTCTACTGGTCTTTACTGTCTCTACTGGTCTTTACTGTCTCTACTGTCTCTGCTGGTCTTCACTGTCTCTACTGTCTCTACTGGTCTTTACTGTCTCTACTGTCTCTGCTGGTCTTTACTGTCTCTACTGTCTCTGCTGGTCTTTACTGTCTCTACTGTCTCTACTGTCTCTACTGGTCTTTACTGTCTCTACTGGTCTTTACTGTCTCTACTGTGTCTGCTGGTCTTTACTGTCTCTACTGGTCTTTACTGTCTCTACTGGTCTTTACTGTCTCTACTGTGTCTGCTGGTCTTTACTGTCTCTACTGGTCTTTACTGTCTCTACTGTCTCTGCTGGTCTTTACTGTCTCTACTGTCTCTGCTGGTCTTTACTGTCTCTACTGGTCTTTACTGTCTCTACTGTCTCTGCAGGTCTTTACTGTCTTTACTGTCTTTACTGTCTCTACTGTCTCTACTGTCTCTGCTGGTCTTTACTGTCTCTACTGGTCTTTACTGTCTCTACTGGTCTTTACTGTCTCTACTGTGTCTGCTGGTCTTTACTGTCTCTACTGGTCTTTACTGTCTCTACTGTCTCTGCTGGTCTTTACTGTCTCTACTGTCTCTGCTGGTCTTTACTGTCTCTACTGGTCTTTACTGTCTCTACTGTCTCTGCAGGTCTTTACTGTCTTTACTGTCTCTACTGTCTCTGCTGGTCTTTACTGTCTCTACTGTCTCTGCTGGTCTTTACTGTCTCTACTGGTCTTTACTGTCTCTACTGTCTCTGCTGGTCTTTACTGTCTCTACTGTCTCTACTGGTCTTTACTGTCTCTACTGTCTCTGCTGGTCTTTACTGTCTCTACTGTCTCTGCTGGTCTTTACTGTCTCTACTGGTCTTTACTGTCTCTACTGTTTCTGCAGGTCTTTACTGTCTTTACTGTCTCTGCTGGTCTTTACTGTCTCTACTGTCTCTGCTGGTCTCTACTGGCCTCTCCTCTTTGTACTGGTCTCAACATTTAACTGAAAAAGGACCCACAGATCCAGCTGTGGAAGCTCTCTGCTGCCCCCAGGTGGCCCAGATCAGGTGTTCCAGCACAGCTGGATCTGTGGCCCCAGGTGGCCCAGATCAGGTGTTCCAGCACACTCAGATCTTGAACACTGATGGTTTGCAGTCTGGCCTCGTCAGTAAGGAGGTCACAGCTTTGATTCCTACATGTTGTCCTGTTCCAGCAGAGGTGACTGAAGGACTCGTGAAGTGAAACACTTAGTTAACTCTGGTCTATTGGTCCTGCAGGCGGTCAAGTCTCGGACCGGACCAGGAGAGTACCTGAGGAACGCTCTGTGGCACACCGGAGACACACCTGGAGAGGTGACGCTGCTGTGGAAGGACCCGCGAAACGTCGGCTGGAGGGACAAAACCTCGTACCGCTGGCAGCTCAGCCACCGGCCGCAGGTGGGCTACATCAGGTGAGACCAGAACTTGGAGCTTTCTTAGCCCTGACCTAGACCCTAGACCTGGTGAACCGTACAGGACCGGTATCCAGACACTTCAGGAGCGCAGTACTCTGTAGTTCTGAGACTGAAGTATTTGGAGTACTTTATCAGTCTGCATCTATTTTGTCTCTCTCTCAATCTTTACTGTGCTACTGCAGTACTACAGAGTACTGTGTAGTACTGTGCAGGGTGAAGTACTACACAGTACTACAGAGTACTGTGTAGTACTGTGCAGGATGAAGTACTACACAGTACTACAGAGTACTGTGTAGTACTGTGCAGGATGAAGTACTACACAGTACTACAGAGTACTACAGAGTACTGTGTAGTACTGTGCAGGGTGAAGTACTACACAGTACTACAGAGTACTGTGTAGTACTGTGCAGGGTGAAGTACTACACAGTACTACAGAGTACTACAGAGTACTGTGTAGTACTGTGCAGGATGAAGTACTACACAGTACTACAGAGTACTACAGAGTACTGTGTAGTACTGTGCAGGATGAAGTACTACACAGTACTACAGAGTACTGTGTAGTACTGTGCAGGATGAAGTACTACACAGTACTACAGAGTACTACAGAGTACTGTGTAGTACTGTGCAGGGTGAAGTACTACACAGTACTACAGAGTACTGTGTAGTACTGTGCAGGATGAAGTACTACACAGTACTACAGAGTACTACAGAGTACTGTGTAGTACTGTGCAGGGTGAAGTACTACACAGTACTACAGAGTACTGTGTAGTACTGTGCAGGATGAAGTACTACACAGTACTACAGAGTACTGTGTAGTACTGTGCAGGGTGAAGTACTACACAGTACTACAGAGTACTGTGTAGTACTGTGCAGGGTGAAGTACTACACAGTACTACAGAGTACTACAGAGTACTGTGTAGTACTGTGCAGGGTGAAGTACTACACAGTACTACAGAGTACTGTGTAGTACTGTGCAGGATGAAGTACTACAGAGTACTACAGAGTACTACAGAGTACTGTGTAGTACTGTGCAGGGTGAAGTACTACACAGTACTGTGTCATACTGCAGTAGTACTGGTGTAGTACTGGTGTAGTAATACTGTAGTACTACAGTAGTGCAGTACTCAGTCCTCTGTGTCAGTCTGCAGCTGTGCCTGCCTGTCGTCTCTCTCTCTACTTTTTACTGCATTCTTGCCCCTCTGAACCGTCTTTGTGGGCCCCGGGGCCCCCCGGTACTCTATTGTACTCATCTCCATGACAACCAAAGCCCTGGCAAGAATCCGCCTCGGCAACCGTTGATATGCAGATGAGACAGAGAGACGAACTGGAAAAGTTTTTCCACATAAAACATAAAGTACATGTGTGAAGGAGGCGGCTGCAGAGGAACAACAGACTCAGGATCTGTGATCTGAAGACGTCCGGACACATTTTACTGTTGCTGAATGAAACACGACTGAAACCTGACAGATGATTTAATTAATCAGCCTATTATTGATTAGAAGTGGTGTTTGGTGTTTGTGCAGGTTTAAGAGTCCGGACTCAAATTGTTCAGTCGGTCAGGAGGAGTGAAAGAAAAGACAGAAATGAAAGAGGAGGAGGAGGAGGAGGAGGAGGAGGAGGAGGAAGTCTTTTCACAGAGAGAGAGAGACAGTGTGTCTCTCTCTCTCTCTGTCTCTGTGCTCTCTCGCCCACAGTTCAGCTCTCAGGTTTTCTGAACTCTGGAGGTTTGATTGGATAGGAAGTGTTCTCCTGATATTTCCTCACATCGTGTCATCTTGTTCAGATATTACTGGTTATTGATCTCTGTACCAGTGTCAGCACAGAGCTGATAGAAAGGAAGTGTGTGTGAGGTCTCGGTAGCTCACGGTATCAATCAAACACATGTCGTCTTCCCATTGAGAAGATCAGCTTCACACACCACACCCTTACAGTTCAAACTTTGTCTCACAAAGTGGGGGGGCGGGTCCGGTCTGGTCCTGCTGCTGGACTCTGAAATCCCTTCTCTGTGTCTCAGGGTGAAGCTGTTTGAGGGGATGGACATGGTGGCGGACTCCGGTGTTGTGATCGACACCAGCATGAGAGGAGGTCGGCTCGGCGTCTTCTGTTTCTCCCAGGAAAACATCATCTGGTCCAACCTGCGGTACCGGTGTAACGGTACGACTTCTGAACCCGGACACACACAACACAACAAACACCACCCGTCTCCATTCAACAGAACCAGCCTGGATCAGCTCAGTGGAAGACAATCAAAGTCTGATGCTTTTTAATGGGACACAAACGTCTCAGTGCGTCTGACATCTCCCGTCAGACTTTGTTATTGATTGTGATAATTGGTAATATTGATTACCCTTGACTTGGTTTTGTCATCACTGAGTTTTTTACTTTTAAATGATCATTTCATCAGCAGGAAGTTTAAACTGTCTCGTTTTGTTGTCACATATTTAACAGACAGATGTGTTTGTTATTTCAGACACGGTGCCAGAAGACTTCCAGACCCATCGGAAACAAGTTCTGATGCACATAAAGGTCTGAGAGCTGCAGACAGACTGTCCACACACACACACGCACACACACACACACACGCACACGCACACACACTCTCACACACACACACACAGCTGAAGCTTCTCTGAGTCCACTTTAACTGTAGCCTGAGTGTGCCTGTGTGTGTTTGTGTATGTATGTATGTATGTATGTGTGTGTGTGTGTGTGTGTGTGTGTGTGTGTGTGTGTGTTGAGGTGTCAGTCTGGGGGAACGCTGACCAGAAGCACCTGAACACATGGTTACAGATGTGACCCTCCTGGGCCTCCGTACATCATCAAACACTGAGTCTGTTAGAGAAACAAGATGGAGGACGACTCGTCTCTGTCAGAGTCTCTACAATGATTCAAACTCTTCGCTCGTCTTTGAATCATGTCAGACTGAAATCAGTCAGTTGTGTTGAGTTGAGCTGAAGAACAGACGGACAGCAGCTTCACTCCTCTGACAGCAGCTTCACTCCTCTGACAGCTGATGAGCGAATCGTTACAGGCGGCTTCACAAAATATTCTTTAACTTGTTTCTTTGTATTTTCAAATGTACATATCTTTATGAAATAAATTCAGCCATGACTTTTCCTAACAAGTGCCTCTTGTTGATCATTGTCTGACTTTGTTTCATCAGTTTATCCTGAACATGAGTACAGTGATGTCCTCTACACCCAGAGATCAGTTAGCATGTTAGCACTTCCTGTCCCCTCGTTTCAAAGTCTGAATGTGTTTCCAGGTGAATGTGTGTAATAAGCTGTGTGTCACCACAGGCTGAACATATTCACACGTTTTGTTCTCCAACATAAATCATCATTAACGTCCCACAGTTTAATCATGAAGCTCTTCATGTGTTAGAAACAGTTAGCGGTTGCTAACGAGTGTCTGAATGAGACTACAGAGGTTGTCGGGGACATTAAACGTCCTCACAGTGAACACGGAGACTCATCTACTCACTAGTCCGTCTTTACAGGCCACTTTAGTTACACACTGTTCTAACTCTGACTTTACAACTTGTACATTGATCAGTTTATAGAAAACCTGGATAGTAATTGTGCAGTAAGACTCTTAGTGGTGGAGACGTTTCAGTCATGTGACCGTGATGTCGTCTGTTTGTAGCCTAGCATTAGCTTCTTACTGCTACACAGTTAATTTAGCTTCACGCATCACAGAGTGGAGTTCATCTGTGGAGATTATCTGGATCAACAGAACCTGGACGGGTCAGAACCTTGTGTTTGACACACAGATCCAGTTCAGTAATCCCGAAGAGGAACCAGAGAGATGCTAACTTGTGTTTGACTCACATGACTGAAGATAATCCTGCCCTGGTCCTGACTGATGGAGGACACATTCAGGACACAAACAGCCTGTCCGTGTCTTCTTCGGTCTACTCGTCCTCTGACCTGCAGCCATGTTTGTCCCCGTCTGTCTGGAGGTGCGGAGGTCGTGACCCCTGGGCCGGGGAGGCCGGGACGAGTGCAATATTGGAGAGGAGACGTGACAACAGTGCACTGATCCCGGACCTGCCCGACCCTGGGAGGAAACACAGCACACAGCCTGAAACACACACAGGAAGGAGAGATGACATCACAGCTCCGCTCCGTCCAATCATTGACTGTGTTGTAGTTCAGCTCGGTGTCTAGAGGAACCAACACTTACATTTATGTTTCATGTTTGATTGATGATCAGCTGACGTCAGAACGTGTGAAAAACAAAAAGCAGTCGGTTGGTCTCCTCTGAGGACGCAGCTGAACATCGTCACTCAAAATGTCTTTTAGTAAAAATCTGTCAAAATATTATCAAGTGAAGATTCTTAAAGTTACAGACTTCAGTGTCAAAACTCTGATACGTTTCAATTAATTGATTTTATTATCAATCAGATTAAAACAGCTGAGCAGTTGATACATACTTGTAAATATTTGGATCAGTTACTGTTACTTTTCATACTTTGTTACATTTAACATCCAATACTTAAAGACTTTTACTCGAGTACTGGAAGTAATATTCTAACAGCACGTCTTTACTTTTACTCGAGTGTGACTCACACTGCTGAAACATAGTTGAAGTATAAAGTACATGTAACTCAGAACGACAGTAAAGTACTTGAGTAGTTGTACTCAGTTACTTTCCATCAGTTTACAGATAAAATTAAGTTAAAAAAGTTGTTAACAAGTTCAAATTCTATGAAGTGAAGATGGAGAGACGAAGTCGACATGAGCTCATATATTTCTATATATTTCTATAAATAAAGTATTTTGCTGTGGAGGCGAGTTAAAGACGAAGAGCTCAGCTGCTCCTCTTCATCGTGATGTGTTCAGGTTCCTGTTTTCTGACATTATTGTTAAATGAAACAGTCGTCAGTGACTCACCTCTCTTGCTCTGCAGCCTCTCTGACTCGTCCTCTGGTCTCTGCTCTGTGGACGGTCTCAGCACTCAGTCCTGGTTTTGGTCTGGACCCCCCCCCCCCCCCGAACCAGAACAAAGGGAGTGAAGCTGCTCAGCGAGGCGTGGAGGGGCCCCGCTCTGCACTTAAAGGGCCAACAGCTTCACTCTGCTGGACCGCCGTTCAATCACACACAACATTATTCAGACACAGGTGAGACGTCAGAGAGCAGCTCAGGTGCATCCGCTGAAATAAACTGATGAAGTCGATCACCAGTCAGACTTCAGATCAGCTGATGGAGCCAGTGAGAGTCTGCTGCCTCCTGCTGGCCGTCTGCTGCCACTACAACAAACAGCTCTCAGCTCAAGCAGCTGAGGTCACAGCGTCGACACAGATCACTGACTTTATAAACATCAACATATTCATTAAAAATGTAAAATGTTGCATGTGAGGAGACGAGTACGATCAGAGACGACTGGATTTATAACTACCCAAAAGAAAACGTTGTAAAAACAGATGTGAAACGTGTGAAATGTGTTTTAACAGCTCAATAAACATCAAGTTGAAAAGTGTTACATGTTAGATTAAAAATTAATCAGTTGGAGGCGCGCGGGTACAACGAGCAAGATGGCCGTGCATTAGACGCGCTCGCCTCGCTGAACCACCAAACTGTTTTATAACCAGTTATTTGCCATTTTCCTTTAGTAAATCTGCCTCAGGTGGTGTTCTGCACACATTAGAACACCTGGTGGATGTTTTGGAATTACTTATTACTTATAATGACTTTGACCGAGCACTCCAAGGGAGGTCAGCAGATCCACCAGGAAGAGCTCCAGTCGAACGATGGAAGCTGTGACACTCATGTTAGAGTCGGATATATGGGATGTTGAACCAAAGAGCCTGGAGAACAATTTAGCTGAGATAACTAAAATGAGTGCTACGCTTCAGGGGTCGCAGCAGACACACAACCATCAGAGTTACAACCACGGAGCTGCAGAGCGCAGCCAACAGCAACACGAGAGACTGGAGGAGATACGAGTCTCTGAACTGGAAGATACAGCCGACATGTTGGTGAGCGATACTGACGGCTGCGATGAAAAGGTGGAAATGTTACAGAACCGTTTACCAGAGCTGGAAAACCATTGCAAGAGAAAAAACATGGTATATTGTAGGAGAACCTCAGATTGTCAGCTCGCCCTGAGGAGGAAAACCTTCACCACGGCGAGGAAAGATCACAACATCAGGTATAAGCTGGCAGACCCCGCCACCCAGCGCTTCACCTGGAAGGAACGGAGCTGCAGCTTCACCAACGCCACGCAGCCAGAACAATTTACTGAGGAAGACTCTGCCACAAGAGAGTGAATCTATGTGACGTCACTTATATAACGTATGGAAAGTCTATAAATCTGTACAGGTAACAGATTTAATGTTGTGACGCTGCGCAGCCTGAGCCAAAGCCAGGTAACGCTGTCAGGGCCGTGTTTGGGTCTGTGTCACCTTTTGTTACTACGTCAGATGTTCACAAGTGTTCAGCTTTATCTGGACATATATTTCTATAAGGGTGCTGACTGAAGTTAACAGGGAGACAGTTTCTGGTGTTAATACATGTGAGACATCAGTTTTAAAGTGCGGCATCAGTGATTTCAGGTCACTGTGCAGCCAGGCCATAAATACTCCTGTGTACTCACTAAGACACGACTGGTAGCTTCGTTAGTTTATACGTTGGAACATCGATGGCATCTGTCACTGTTGCTGCGGTTGTAGCTCTCGCTGTTATTGTTTTCTGTTTGTTTTTACTGTTATTAATATTCCTCCTTATTTGATCATTTGTTTAATGAGTAACTGTTGGGGCGATGCTAACTGTGCCGTACCTTCTCTTGTTGGGTCTCCTTGTTCTACAGTCGGTGGATTTCATTGTTGAGGCTGTTGAAATGTCTCAGCTGGAAGATTTCTCTTAGGTACCAACCCGTTTAAAATCAATAAAAAAAAATCATCAATTCATATTTCAAATGTCAGAATTAAACATTAAAATGTCTCGTCTCAGCTCGAGGACTCAGTTACCGTCAGATGCGACTGCTCACAGCCACCAGACTCCATTCATAAAAACAGGGATTTTACTCTGCAGTTCATCATCCAACACAGTAACTCTGCTTTCACTTGAACTCGCTGTTACAGGCTCACATGTTCTGTCATTGTTGATTTCAGATGCTGAATCAGACAGTTTAATATTTCTCTGTGACACGACTGAAATGATGAATCAATTATCAAAATATTTTAGTTTGATCGTGTGGCTCCTGTTCACATCGAGCATCGTACGGTGGCCTCAGAGGGACAATGTGTTCATGTCAGAAGCACGAGGCATTCTGATTGATGACAGCAGGCGTTTACATTTATATTTATATTCATATTTATATTTATATTTAGCAGACGCTTTAATCTGAAGCGACTTCCAATAAGTACATTTGTCCCAAGAGAGAAACCACGACATCACCGTCCAATAATTAAGAAGAAAATATAGAAATGATTGTTGAGCCCCATCTGAGCATCATGGCTGCTAATAATCAAAGATTCCTTAAATAAATAAGTGCTGTGATTTAAGTGCTGATGATACGAACATACAAGTGCATATAGGATTGTTTTTATTTAGAGGGAGTGGAGGAGAAGTGTGAACAGAGAGTCTGGAGTCTCCTGCTGCAGACAGAGAGAGACTCTGCTGTCCTGATGTTGGTCAGGACTTCGTTCCTCCACTGAGGCTCCAGAACACAGAAGAGTCTCGACTTCTCTGAGCAGCTTTGTTTGCTCTCAGTGATGGCGGTACCAGCCGGCCCGCTGATGTAGAACAGTGCAGTGTTCTCTCTGGGCCGTGTGGTCGACCAGGGATCCTTCGTGAGGAAAGTCTGGATCCTGCAGATGTTGTAGAGGGTAAATCTGCAGGATCGGACCACAGCAGTGATGTTGGGGGGGCAGGACAGTCCATCATCGAGGATTACGCCCAGGTTCCTCACCGCTGATGAAGGTGATACCGTGACGTCCTGGACAGTGACTGACAGGTCCATGTGAGGGCAGTCTGTCCCGGGATAAAGAGGAGTTCAGGTTTACTCAGGTTGAGTTTGAGGTGATGAGCAGCTGTCCAAGCAGAGATGATGCAGACATTCAGAGATGATGCAGACATTCAGAGATGATGCAGACATTCAGAGATGATGCAGACATTCAGACATGATGCAGACATTCAGAGATGATGCAGACATTCAGACATGATGCAGACATTCAGAGATGATGCAGACATTCAGAGATGATGCAGACATTCAGAGATGATGCAGACATTCAGACATGATGCAGACATTCAGAGATGATGCAGACATTCAGAGATGATGCAGACATTCAGAGATGATGCAGACATTCAGAGATGATGCAGACATTCAGAGATGATGCAGACATTCAGAGATGATGCAGACATTCAGAGATGATGCAGACATTCAGAGATGATGCAGACATTCAGAGATGATGCAGACATTCAGAGATGATGCAGACATTCAGAGATGATGCAGACATTCAGAAATGATGCAGACATTCAGAGATGATGGACATTCAGAGATGATGCAGACATTCAGAGATGATGCAGACATTCAGAGATGATGCAGACATTCAGACATGATGCAGACATTCAGAGATGATGCAGACATTCAGACATGATGCAGACATTCAGAGATGATGCAGACATTCAGAGATGATGCAGACATTCAGAGATGATGCAGACATTCAGACATGATGCAGACATTCAGAGATGATGCAGACATTCAGAGATGAGCGTCACAACGTGGCTGTTGGAGGAGGACGAGGGGAAAGAGAGGAACAGTTGGTGTCGTCAGCAGAACAGCGGTCAGAGAATCCATGAGACTGCAGAGCCTCGTCATCTAGTGTTAGTGGAAACAGAACCGGTCCTGATACTGAGCCTTGAGGGACACCAGGTTCCAGACAGCAGGGTAACGTATGTAACTATGATTCATTAATGAACACGGGGCACCATCAACAGCCTTCTCCATGATTAGCTTCCATGTTTAGAGTATACAGGTGGAATACCTTCTAAAAGATATCCAAATCTTTTATTTATTTCATACACAGCACTTATAATGTCCATATACAGCAACTGTGACTCTGCTGGACTTCTTGGGGATTCCTTCTCAGTGCTTTATGCAGTGCAGGCCTCCTGGGTACTTTCCTTGCTCTGACAGAGAACAGCTGAGCACTTCTAAACAGGATGATGGTACTGCAGCTACAAGGCCTTCTCTTTGTTTCAGCCATGAGGAGTAACAATGTGAACCGGGTCAGAGCCGAGTCAGCCATGTTCAGCCAGAGAGGAGGCGAGGATCTGGTGGTTGACTGTCGAACACAGAAGATAAGTCGAGGAGAACGAGGACTGACGAGTGGGACGAGGTTCTGGAGGCACCGAGCGACTGATTTGGGTCAAGGAGGTCGTTTTGTGAAAGACAGGAGGACAGTTGGTTGTAGACGGCACGTTCCAGGGTTTTAGAGGAATGAAAGAAGAGATGCAGGTCTGTAGCTTCAGATGTCAGCTGAGTCTGGTGGGTTTCTGTAGCAGCGGCTTTACTGTGGTTGTGTTGAGGAGCTGCAGGCCTGAAGTGAGGGTCAGGGTTTCTCAGAGAGAGGAGGGAATCGGGTCGTTTATCACTAACAACACACTGACTGTTTCCAGTGTGTGAGTGAAACCAAACAACACAACACCTGAAGTTTCTCACCGTCCACCTGATGTGACCTTCATCCGCCATGTTCACAGCTGACGGCTGCTTCCTGTCACCCTGACAACAATGTTTATTATGTAGATGAGAAGAGTTCAGTCTGTAAACCAGCCTGAGAAACTCCAGCTCCAAAATGTTCAATTCAAAATTCAAAATTTGTATATGAATTTAATGAGTAAAACTACTTCAACATAGTACTTAAGTACTGTACAGAGAGGGAGGCACTGTGTGTGTGTGTGTGTGTGTGTGTGTGTGTGTGTGTGTGTGTGTGTGTGTGTGTGTGTGTGTGTGTGAGGACAGTTGTCGCAGCAGCTGCTCGTCTGTGATTTATTTAGAACTGAGTGTCAGTCGGCTGTGAACACACCTCCAGCCAGACCAGGACCCAGAGCAGGACACCACAGAACCAGACAGAGTCCCGGAGAGTCGTGGACCTTGAGTTTCCCCCTTTAGGCTGATTACCCTGCAAACAGACTGGGACCAGGACAGACTGGGACCAGGACAGACTGGGACCAGGACAGTCTGGGACCAGGACAGACTGGGACCAGAACCAGCTGACGGTAAGAGACAGACATGAGATATGATTGAAACAGAACAAATCTGTGAGCTTGGTGTCAGTCAGCCCGTCGTGGCGTCTCGAGCTGACAGGAACACGTCACGCTATTTGTCTGTTTAGGATCAAACTGTGAGAACCAATCAGAGCAGAGAACTGAGCTGAAATCCACAAACAAACCAGACCGACCGGCAGCGTCACGTCGCGGCGGTCAAGCTGACGTCAGGAACACAGATCACAGTCAGAGCGCCATCATCTGGGTTACCATGGTAACACACAGTACTGTAACACTCAGCAGCCGCTAGCAGGGACTAACAGTGTGTGAAAGCTGTCAGTCAACAGCAAGCTTCATGCTAACAGTTAGCTTTAATGCTAACTGCTTCTAAAAGCACCTGATCAGTAAACAACATGTGAATCACACCTGCTGGATTATTTAGTAGCCACGTTAACAACGTCGCTAACATCAGCCAGCTAACAGAACCAACATGAAGTCTGTAAACAGGTCAGAGTGTGTGTGTGTGTGTGTAACTGTGGGGGGCAACTGTGGTTTAAATTTAGACTTCATACCCCCCAAACACACACACACACACACACACACACACACACACACACACACACACACACATACACACAGAGGAGTAAAGGTCAGCTGACTGCAGTCAGGCCTTCGTTAAAGGAACAGTTCTGCTTCTCTCTGTTTGATTCTACTGTGATCACACCTGGACCTGGTCAGTACCGCACTGACGGACCAGTGACACATCATCACCAGACTCCATTAACAAATGTGTCCTTCTTGTGAATTCAGCATTAAATGTGATTCAAGAAGTCAACAATTAACCACAAATTCACCAGACTCCCTTAACAAATCAGCTAATTTAAGGCATTAATGCGAGCGTAAAACTTTATAAACATTATGAAACTGTGTGTGTGACAGATTGTAAGTCATTGTGTCCTTGTTGTAAATTCAGCATTAAATCTTTCAGCTGAAGTTGTTTGTCTCCTTGTAAAAAGTGTCAGTTTGTGGCAGCATGTCTGTACCAGCCTGTCTGCTTCTGTGTCTAAAGTGCTAAAGTCTTACCTGCCAACATTGATCAGCTGTTTGAACACACTGTTTACACTGATGTCACCATTTACACTCCATTTATGAAAGAAGAAACATGTTATTGATCTAAACATGTCACATGTTACAAAGACATTAAACAGTAACAATATAGGCTACTTCTTTGTCCCCGTGGAGAAAGTCCCCAGACTCCCTTAACAAATGTGTCAGTTTAGTGAGTTGTTGAGTTGGAGACACTTTATAAACTCTGTGAAACTCTGTCTCTGACTCATTCTGCATTATTTGGACCTTCTTGTTCATTCAGCAAATGTTCTACATGAACTTCTTTCTGTCTTTGAGTAGAAACATGGAGTCTGTGTGTCTCAGTGATGGACGGGTTGTTTCATACAGAGCAGGAAGTGACATCACAGGTGTCACTCAGGTGAATGTAGCTGTGAGGTGACTGAAACATTAAAGGTGTCGTAGAGACGTCTCCTCTTCTTACTCTGCTCTGTTACCATATCTAATGACACCTGGAGCCTTCGGCCCTGTAAGGGTCTCTGGGGGTCTCTGGGGGTCTCTGGGGGCCTCTGAGGGCCTCTGGGGGTCTCTGAGGGTCTCTGGGAGTCTCTGGGGGCCTCTGAGGGCCTCTGGGGGTCTCTGAGGGTCTCTGGGAGTCTCTGAGGGTCTCTGGGGGCCTCTGGGGGCCTCTGAGGGTCTCTGGGGGTCTCTGAGGGTCTCTGGGGGCCTCTGGGGGCCTCTGAGGGCCTCTGGGGGTCTCTGAGGGTCTCTGGGGGCCTCTGAGGGTCTCTGGGGGCCTCTGGGGGCCTCTGAGGGTTTCTGAGGGCCTCTGAGGGCCTCTGAGGGTCTCTGGGGGCCTCTGAGGGTTTCTGAGGGCCTCTGAGGGTCTCTGGGGGCCTCTGAGGGTTTCTGAGGGCCTCTGAGGGTCTCTGGGGGCCTCTGGGGGCCTCTGAGGGCCTCTGGGGGTCTCTGAGGGTCTCTGGGGGCCTCTGGGGGTCTCTGGGGGCCTCTGAGGGTTTCTGAGGGCCTCTGAGGGTCTCTGGGGCCTCTGGGGGCCTCTGAGGGTCTCTGGGGGTCTCTGGGGGCCTCTGAGGGCCTCTGAGGGTCTCTGGGGGCCTCTGGGGGCCTCTGAGGGTCTCTGAGGGCCTCTGGGGGTCTCTGGGGGCCTCTGAGGGTTTCTGAGGGCCTCTGAGAGTCTCTGGGGGCCTCTGGGGGCCTCTGAGGGTCTCTGAGGGTCTCTGGGGGTCTCTGGGGGCCTCTGAGGGTCTCTGGGGGTCTCTGGGGGCCTCTGAGGGTCTCTGGGGGCCTCTGGGGGTCTCTGGGGGTCTCTGGGGGCCTCTGAGGGTTTCTGAGGGTCTCTGGGGGTCTCTGAGGGTCTCTGGGGGTCTCTGAGGGCCTCTGGGGGTCTCTGGGGGCCTCTGAGGGTCTCTGGGGGTCTCTGAGGGTCTCTGGGGGTCTCTGGGGGTCTCTGGGGGCCTCTGGGGGTCTCTGG
Organism: Sparus aurata; assembly: GCF_900880675.1. Classification (NCBI taxonomy): domain Eukaryota; kingdom Metazoa; phylum Chordata; class Actinopteri; order Spariformes; family Sparidae; genus Sparus; species Sparus aurata. The sequence goes on along the minus strand of NC_044191.1, from coordinate 38,140,607 downwards.
GGGCCTCTGAGGGTCTCTGGGGGTCTCTGAGGGTCTCTGGGGGTCTCTGAGGGCCTCTGGGGGTCTCTGGGGGCCTCTGAGGGTCTCTGGGGGTCTCTGAGGGTCTCTGGGGGTCTCTGAGGGCCTCTGAGGGTCTCTGGGGGTCTCTGGGGGTCTCTGAGGGTTTCTGGGGGCCTCTGAGGGTCTCTGGGGGCCTCTGAGGGTCTCTGGGGGCCTCTGAGGGTCTCTGGGGGTCTCTGGGGGTCTCTGGGGGCCTATGAGGGTCTCTGGGGGTCTCTGGGGGTCTCTGGGGGCCTCTGAGGGTCTCTGGGGGTCTCTGGGGGCCTCTGAGGGTCTCTGAGGGTCTCTGGGGGTCTCTGGGGGCCTCTGAGGGTCTCTGGGGGCCTCTGGGGGTCTCTGGGGGCCTCTGAGGTCCAGGGTTAGCTCTGGTTGCTCCTGTTCGATCATTAAAGAAAATATTTTGCTGAAAAATGAAAAATGTGACAAGTCAGTCTGCCAATCACCTGTAACCAATGATTGAACAGCGGCATATTAAGCCCCGCCCCTCCGCCTGCTGCTGTTTGTTCTGCTGAAGAAAAATCAAACAAACAGGCGAGAGTCCATGTTACAACACACACACACACACACACACACACACACACACCCACAGCAGTGATTCTTCAGGTTGTTGTGTGCAGCGACTGTCTGCAGGTAGGATCAGCTCTCATCAATATATTGATCATCAATATGTTCAGCTCTTTGTCTGATCAATACATATCAACAGCACTGATCGACATGTTGAACGTATTGATCAGCTGTGTGTTTGTGTAGTTTGAAGCTTCATGTCAGGATTATCGTTTCGGAGGAGGATTTCAGTATTCTGTGTCTGTGTGTGTGTGTGTGTGTGTGTGTGTGTGTGTGTGTGTGTGTGTGTGTGTGTGTGTGTGTTAACCTGCAGGTGTCTGATGGAAGCAGATGAAGGTGTGAGCAGGTAACTCAGCAGGTGAGGACGTCAGTCAGCTCGTGTGTGTTATGATCAGCTGATCATCAGTCTGTTGGTTCTGACGCTCAGAATTCATCTGGACCTGTTGTCATAGCAACGAGTCCTGACAGTCAAACCTGCAGCTGTGATGGAGCCGCAGCACGCCACGTTACCATGGAAACGCTGCATCCAGCTGACTCTGCTGCTCGTCCAGCTGAGTTTACCTGAAGGTACAAACACACCTTAGCATGTGAAGGCCAGAGGCCAAAACAAACAGATTTTAAAACAGAAAAAAAACAAAAACGTATGTTTGACATTTATGGTGTGATGACATCACAATGACATCATCAGAGAGCCTTTCAGACATTCAGCTGACCAGACTCTTCCTCCTCTCTGTAGGAACAGCTTCCTGTCGTATCCTGAGGTGTAACTCGGACTTTGTGGCTGCAACATTGGACCTGAGTGGAGGAGGAGCTGCAGCAGGAGGAGCATCAGGAGGAGCAGGAGCAGCAGGAGCAGGAGGAGGAGCAGGAGCAGCAGCAGGAGCAGCAGGAGCTGGAGGAGGTGCTGCTCTCAGCAGGGAGGCGGTGAACGCCGGTTACTGCAGCGCCCTGCGCTCCTACGCCATGTGCACCAAGCGGATGGCGCGGGCGTGTCGCGGTGACCTGGCCTATCACTCAGCTGTTCAGGGTATCGAGGACCTGCTGATTCAGCACCGCTGCCCGCGGGCGGGGCCCACTGTCCAGCCCCGCCCCCTGCCTCAGGGCACACTGTCGGGCGACGCCTGCCTCTACGAGAGGAGCTTCTTCATCAGAGAGGGCCGGACTCCAGAGTACCTACACTGCGGCGTTTTTGGAGACCCGCACATCCGAACCTTCAAGAATGACTTCCAGACGTGTGCCGTGCAGGGGGCGTGGCCTCTCATAGATAACGAGTACTTGTACATACAGGCCACCAGCTCGCCAGCAAGGGGTGGGGCGCACGCCACCGTGCTGACGAAGGTGAATCACGGAGATCTGATCAAAGGTCTGATGATTCAGGGACAGATTGAACTGATGCTACAGCAGCTAGGCTAACTGATGTTATAGCAGCTAGGCTAACTGATGCTACAGCAGCTAGGCTAACTGATGTTACAGCAGCTAGGCTAACTGATGTTATAGCAGCAAGGCTAACTGACGTTTTAGCAGCAAGGCTAACTGACGTTATAACAGGAAGGCTAACTGATGTTTTAGCAGCAAGGCTAACTGATGTTACAGCAGCTGGGCTAAGTGATGTTTTAGCAGCAAGGCTAACTGATGTTTTAGCAGCAAGGCTAACTGATGTTATAACAGCAAGGCTAACTGATGTTATAACAGGAAGGCTAACTGATGTTTTAGCAGCAAGGCTAACTGATGTTACAGCAGCTGGGCTAAGTGATGTTTTAGCAGCAAGGCTAACTGATGTTATAACAGCAAGGCTAACTGATGCTACAGCAGCTAGGCTAACTGATGTTATAGCAGCTAGGCTAATTGACACTATAGCAGCTAGGCTAACTGATGTTATAACATCAACTCTAACTGATGCTACAGCAGCTAGGCTAACTGATGTTACAGCAGCTGGGCTAAGTGATGTTTTAGCAGCTAGGCTAATTGACACTATAGCAGCTAGGCTAACTGATGTTATAACAGCAAGTCTAATTGATGCTACAGCAGCTAGGCTAACTGATGTTATAGCACCATGCTAACCTCTGAAGGAACCATCATGTTGTTTTCAAATGAACAGTTGACTCTCTTGCTGGCCGATCTAAACCACGCCCACAGCTGGCAGTGGCTCCTCAGAGCGCTCAGAGGAAAGTTCTGGAGTTACAAACAGAACTTCACTGTATGTTCAACTGTGATTGATTGATCGATTGATTGAATGATGACTGACTGATGTTGGGATATTGAGATGATCTCATGGTCACTCGTGTTGTCGTCTTGTTTCAGATCACCATCATCTTTAAGAACTGGCGTCAGTGTGTTGATCAGCAGCTCTACCAGGCCGAGCTCGATAACGTTCCCGCCGCCTTCGCCGACGGCTCGGTGATGAGCGGCGAGCGGCGAGGTCACCACAGCCTGACGGTGTGGACTCAGAGTCCCGGCCGACACGCAGAGATCAGAGCGGCTCACATCGGGACGCTGCTGGTGGTGCGTCAGAGCGGACGCTCGCTCGGACTGTCGGTCCGTTCGCCGCGCAGCATCGTGGAAGCCTTTGGGCCTGAGCAGGACCTGCAGCTGTGTGTGTGGGGTTGCCCCGCCACCCAGAGAGTCCACACGCCGCCAACGGGCTCCTCGTCACCCTCCGCTGTCGCCCAGGCTCACTGTGCGGCACTGCTTCCTGCCCGAGACGTCTACTACCAGGCCTGCGTGTTCGACCTGATCACCAGCGGAGACCTGAACTCCAGCGTGGCTGCCGTCAGCGCGCTGCAGGACGCCCGAAACATGATCTCTGACACGCAGAGAGTTCACCTGCTGCCCGTCGCTGCCGGCGAGCAACACAGAGCACGACTGGACCTCACGCTGCTGCTGCTGCTGCTGCTCGGCATGCTGGGAACTCTGAGCAGAACCTGACACGGCAGGAAGCCCTTGCACACCTGTTCATTAAGATGGTGATGTCATGCCACACACCTGAGATCATGTGACCGCAGCAGATCCAACACGGCCTCCTGATATGAGAGACGAGCCTGATGGACGCTGTGTCTCTGAGTGCAATGCATGATGGGAACTGGTCTCTCGGCTTGTTCTAGAGGCTCAGCTGTGTGAGACGAGACAAAGACGCTCAGTCTGGTCCAATCACACGTTTGCACTGAGAGATGATGACATCATCATCCTACAGCCTCGACTGTGAAGACAGTTCAGTCATCAATCAGTGATTACAAACATCAGACCTGTTTGTTTGTTTGTTTGTTTGTTTGTTTGTTGCTGATCTTTATTTCTGCAGGTTTACACTCTTGTTGGTTTCCTGCTCAGTGAAAGTCACCTGTTAAATATCATCAGTCATCAGAAATACTGACGGACGTCATTTCATCATCTTCATCTACTGAAGCTAGCATGCTAACAGCTAGCCTCCTCACAGTCTGACAGCCTGCAGCTTCAGTTCACTACTGAGTCTAATAATCAACAACAGAAACTCATAAATGTGAAGAAAGGAAATATTTTGACTCCTATTTTCATTATGAACAGAAAAATCCAACCGTCCACCATCTGAACTCAACACTGTCTCTGACTGAACTCAGACCAGTTTCATCTGCTCCTTAACTCATCGTCAAACTAACTTCATTCAGACTGGACTCAAACTGAGTCAGAGTCACCAGAACAGTTCTGGTTCGGTCCAAATAAATCCTCAGTTCACAGAAACATGAGAAGATATTTTGTTTCTACACGCTGATGATGTCATCAGACTCTCTCTCTCTCTGTCCTCTCCTGATTTGTCACAGTCCTGGTCTGTAAATCACCTCTGTAGTGTAAATCACCTCTGTAGTGTAAATCACCTCTGTCTGTCCACACGTCTTCACTGAGACTCCTCCCGTGATCAGAGGTCACAGACAGACTCCATAGCTAACTGAGCTATGGCTTATTAGCTAACAGCTAGCAGCAGTTAGCGGCTGTGCTGCCCCCTGTGGTTTGGATCTTTGAATTCTGTTTACAAATTGTTCATCAAATCTGCTTCAGACTGAAAAAGTTCTTGTGACTGAATAAACAGCTGGTTCCTGATCGATCTTCTGTGTCCTGCTGACACATTTAAAACCCCTTCAGAACTGCATTTTTTTGGCTGCGCAAAATGTTTTTTTAAAACTGATTGTGACTCCTCTCCAACATTAAAACAAAGTGGAAAAAACACATTTTTGGTAACTCTTGTTTTTAATAGTTCCATTCCAATGGGCACAGGGTCCGAAGGGGTTAAACAAAGTGGACTCAGGGTGAACTGGGTCCGGTTTACAGAAGCAGAACTTTATTGTGGATTCTTCAACAGCAGAAATTAAGCAGAAGAGTGAAACATGTTGTGATGATGTCATGATGAGCTGCTGTAGATCAATATATCTGATTAATGTGTGAGACAGTAGAGACATCTTGTGATCCTGCTTTATGATCAATAAATGTATGGATGAATAAAGACTGAGTGACCATGACGACAGACATGCTGACAGGAAGTCACACACACACACACACACACACACACACACACACACACACACGTGACAAACACAAGAAATCTGTCGTTTCTTAATCACTTTTTTTTTCTTTTCCTGTGATGATGAAAGTGTTTGGGGGCGGAGCTAAACGTGAAGCTCAAAGCTTTTCTTTATCCGCAGGAAACAAATCAGATGATGTCATCACTTTCTATATTTAGCTGCACTTTATGGGAAGAATCTCTCTCTCTCTCACACACACACACACACACACACACACACACACGGGTTCAGACAGGTTCAGACATGACCTGAGCCCTGAGTGTTCAGTTAGGCGTGTGGCTCCGCCCCCCTCCCCCTGCTTCCTGTGGTGTCATCATACCTGTTTCCAGGGCCGGAGGTGAGTAATGAGCCCTGATCAGTTACTGTAACTGACTGTGGTGCAATACTTCCTTAAAATCAAAACACACTAACTGATCACAAGAAGCAGATAAATACCCAGAATGCCTCAATGTGGCAAGATTACATCAGCCGTCTGATCCACAGGAGCCAGTGGTGAAAAGTAACTAAGTACATTTACTCAGTACAGTTCTGTGTATCTGAGTCGCTTTATAGATACTGTTGGAGAAGAAACTGAGTAATCGAGTAACTGAGCTCCACGTCAACCAGCTGGAATATTAACGTGATGTCATAATGAGGTTCAGGTGGGTTCAGGTGGGTTCAGGTGGGTTCAGGTGGGATCAGGTGGGATCGGGTGGGTTCAGGTTGGATCAGGTGGGATCAGGTGGGATCAGGTGGGTTCAGGTGGGATCAGGTGGGATCGTGTGGGTTCAGGTGGGATCGGGTGGGATCAGGTGGGATCGGGTGGGATCAGGTGGGATCAGCTGGGATCAGGTGGGATCGGGTGGGTTCGGGTGGGATCAGGTGGGATCAGGTGGGTTCAGCTGGGATCAGGTGGGATCGGGTGGGTTCGGGTGGGATCAGGTGGGATCAGGTGGGTTCAGGTGGGATCAGGTGGGATCAGGTGGGATCGGGTGGGATCAGTGGGATCAGCTGGGATCAGGTGGGATCGGGTGGGTTCGGGTGGGATCAGGTGGGATCAGGTGGGTTCAGGTTGGATCAGGTGGGATCAGGTGGGTTCAGGTGGGATCGTGTGGGTTCAGGTGGGATCAGGTGGGATCAGGTGGGTTCAGCTGGGATCAGGTGGGATCGGGTGGGTTCGGGTGGGATCAGGTGGGATCAGGTGGGTTCAGGTGGGATCAGGTGGGTTCAGCTGGGATCAGGTGGGATCAGGTGGGATCGGGTGGGATCAGTGGGATCAGCTGGGATCAGGTGGGATCGGGTGGGTTCGGGTGGGATCAGGTGGGATCAGGTGGGTTCAGGTTGGATCAGGTGGGTTCAGGTGGGATCAGGTTGGATCAGGTGGGTTCAGGTGGGATCAGGTGGGTTCAGGTGGGATCAGGTGGGATCAGGTGGGTTCAGGTGGGATCAGCTGGGATCAGGTGGGTTCAGGTGGGATCAGGTGGGTTCAGGTGGGATCAGGTTGGATCAGGTGGGTTCAGGTGGGATCAAGTGGGTTCAGGTGGGATCAGCTGGGATCAGGTGGGATCAGGTGGGATCAGGTGGTTACAGTCTGTAGTGGCGGTGAGACGTCTCCACACAGCTCGTCTGCTGGGTCACAGTTTGCAGGAGGGACGAGAACACGACCTGATCTGAGGGCGTATTTAACACTTTATAACATGCAGCCTGTGGACAGCACGAGGCTGTAGATCTGGTCTGAGATCAGCTTGTGATGTCTTCTCTGCTGCAGACTGAGTTTTCACATTTCCTCGCTGAGTGTTTGTGTTTCTACTGACTGTGAATCAGCTGATGAAGAGTTAACGAGTTCAGTCAGTCTGACTGTAAACGAGTGACTGAGATCGATGAGTCAGCGATGGAACAGTTAAACAGAAAACAGTTATGAAGATGATGATGATGATGAAGATGATCAGATGATTTTTATGTTTCCTGTGATGAAATCTTTGTTTTCCAGAAACAAACATGTTTTCAAGGAGCAAACGGACACTGACCACCTGCCTCCACCTGCCTCCACCTGTGGAGCGTGAAAAACTCTAAATAAATCTAAATAAAAACAGGAAGTAGTTCCAGCTGAACACCTGAGCAGACAGGGTGTGAAGAGATGATGATGACATCAGAATTTGTTAGTCTTGTTCTCTTGTGTGCTGTGATGACATCACTGATTGTTTGACGTGTTACCATGACAACTTCGTGGGGATGAAGCGAGGGGTCAAACAGAAGTATGGATGATGAAGGTGATGAAGGTGATGAAGGTGATGAAAGTGATGAAGGTGATGAAAGTGATGAAGGTGATGAAAGTGATGAAGGTGAAAGCTCTGCCAGAGGGTCGTGTGATGAAACATGGGCACACCTTCACACTGACTCTGAGTCAGCGCCTCTGCTCTCTTGGAAACTTCATGTGCAGAAAAACTGATGTCAAACCTTCTAAGAAGAGCTGAGACTGTTTCCTTAGAACTCCTTGATTCACGATGGACCGAGCGTATATATGTGCAGCAGCCGGCTCTATGGCAGAACATCAGCCAGCGTCAGCAGCACACACACGGACCCAACAGCACCAGAGTCCAGAGGAAAAACAGTGAGTTTTTACCTTCTCCTCCATCTGCTTCTTCTTCTTCCTCTTCTTCTTCTCCTCCTTCTGCTTCTTCTTCTTCCTCTTCTTCTTCTTCTTCCTCTTCTTCACTTCTTCTTCTCCTTATTCTTCTTCTCCTCCTTCTGCTTCTTCTTCTTCCTCTTCTTCTTCTTAAGTGACGAGAGGACTTAACTTGTGATTCCTTAACAATTATTTTCCTTATACAATTTATTTTAAAATAAATCATGAACTCTGGTTCTGGTGATTTTAATAATTAAGATCATAAATAATGATGTCGTCAGAGGCTCCTGAAGTTTTACTGTCAAACAGTCTGAAGTCATAAAGATACTCTGATTACTGACACTAGTACTGCATTACTGTGTCATGCTGAAGTAGGCTTCAGACACTTCTCACCTGTTTGTTCACATTAAGACTGTCATGTTTTAGTTTTACAAATGTTCTGATAATGTATGTTTACATATGCAAATGAGGCCATCTCATTAACTATGTGCTCATTAGCATAAATGCACGCAACAGAAATCTGAACTCAAATAAACATAAATGTGTTTTGAATGAAAAACTGGATAAAGTCTGAAAACTAAGCCGACGATTAAAAAACATTTAATCTTAAAGGTGCAGTACGTCAATTCATAGGTCCAACACACTGGGGCAGCTAACTACCAGCTGCTAACTGCTGCTGACACGCTTTATACACCCATGACTGTAGCAACTGTTAGCTTGTTAGCACACTTAGCTATGCAGCTATCCAAACTATGGATGGTGTTTAAATGGCTACCACATGATGAAAGAGGCTAGCTGGTTAGCATGCTAACTTCAGTAGGAATGTCTTCATCGCTGTTATTGGTACACACTCTTAAAAGCTTCATGTTGCACCTTTAACTTCATTACATCACATTTATTTTCTGTGATTATATTGAACAGCTAAGATCTGACCGCTAACATGCTAACAGATTAGCTTGCTATCTGAAGTGCTAGCTTTGTACAATAAATCCTCTATCTGTTGCAGTGCATTGTGGCTACCTGTTCTACCTGACTGTGGCGTTGTGGGCGGAGCTTGCAGCAGGTCGGGCGGTACCAACAGACTCAGCAGTCGCTGACTGGCTGAACACCATCAAGGATCTGCAGAAGGCGCTGTGCGAGTACGACAGCGCCCTCCAGAAGGCGGTGAGACAGAGCACCAAACTCCAGTCAAAAAATCTGAATTTTTACAGACAGTTCTGGCGTCTGAGCGGCTCCATGTTGGAAGTCACAAGATGTCTTGTTTTATATTTGTGTCACAGACAGCTGAGTGGGCGGGGCCTGATCTCTCTGTAAATGATAACTGTCAGTTAGTGTTCTGACTGAAAGATGAGATCAACTTTTTTAATCAAATATGATTTAAATGAGTCAAATCAACAGTTTTTAAATCCAGTTTGAATCCCTCGACAGGAGATCGTGACGACCTTCCCGATGAGCGAGAAGGTTACCCTGTTCCAGAACTGCACTGAGACCCCGGCTCAGCTGACACAGGTACGCCTCACGCTGCACACCTGCACCATCTCACCTGACCTAACCTGACCCTACAGGCTGCTCTCATCATTACACTGCACAAACCCTGCGCCTGAACACAAGTCAGTTCATCTGTCTGTGGATTTCCTCCAGACACAATCGTTTCACGACACTCAGATCTGTGACTTGTGTTTGCTGTTTCTGCTGCTCAAAATCCCGTCTTTTCTGAATGTGGTTTGGTGCAGAGCTCCGAGGTGGCGACACAACTGTTGAAGCATCAGAAGTGTGCACAGCAGCTGCAGGCCGAAGCACCCGAAGCTTTCTGTAGAGCCTTGATCCTCAACAGAGACGTGCTGCTACACCTGGTGAGTCTCTGCGCTCTGATTGATGATTTAAACACAGTCACCTGCATATCAGAGAGAAACAAATCTGTTTTCTGATTGGATAGTTTCTCATTGTGTGTGTGTGTGTGTGTGTGTGTGTGTGTGTGTGTAGCAGGGGACAGACTCTGGCACTGATTGTCCATCTCCTCCGACTCGTCCACCAGACCTCGACAAAGCCATCAGAAAAACCTTCCAGTGTATTCAGTGCTGGAAGGAGCAGCTGCACACACTGCTCAGATAACACACACACACACACACACACACGCACACACACACACACACACACACACAATGATATATAATAATATACATATTATCTCTGATTAACGTCCATAAATCCTCTGAGAGGAAAGCGTCTCTGCAGACAGGAGCTCAGCCAGCGTCTCTGCACGTGTCACACACACAATAATAATACAGGTGACATCACGGCAGCACCTGTGTGACATCACGGCAGTGTGACATCACGGCAGCACCTGTGTGACATCACGGCAGCACCTGTGTGACATCACGGCAGCGCCTGTGTGACATCACGGCAGTGTGACATCACGGCAGCACCTGCGTGACATCATAGCAGCATGTTAATGAGGTCCCGATGGGTTCATGCTGTCGGCTCACAAACAAGCTGATGTGTTGCTGTTAGCATGTTAGCATGTTAGCATGTTAGCATCAATCAGATTAGCTACACAGTGTTTGGTTTCCACATGACGAACGTGGACGTTCAGCTGTTTTTGTGTCTTTGTAGAATAAAAACTGGACTTTTTAAATGAATGTATTTATATATTTATATGATATTTTATATTCAGTAAAGTTTCTCTCCTTTTGTATTTATTAATATTTTATCTGATTATTCCATCCTAACTGATGGTTATTTATGATGTAGTTCTCTGAGCTTTTTATACAAACTGATGTTTTTATTAGTTTTTCATGTATTTTAATCTCAACTTTTCTCTTTGGAATAATAAAGAACAACTGAATCAAACCTGTGTGAGCTTCATTTGAAGGTACTAAGCCTGGTGCAAAGGTTTGAGCACCTGTAACAGTGGAACTTGTAGTTGTGTACAGTGACTGTGTGTGTGTATCAGTAAATGTGTAGTCACATACTCTATGAGTTGTGTACTTGTAGATTTTTTTTTTTTCTCTCCACAAATACAACACTTACACATTCACAAATTCTTAATTACAGGTGCACAAATCCTATTTTACAAGTCACAGATTAAGAAACTGACACGCTCACACTTTTGCTCCAGTTGTTGTATATTTGGTGCAAAACATATTTGTGCACCTGTAACAGACAATGTGAACTTGTGGACAAAATTTGAATATGTGCAAATCTGAATGTGAACTAGCAATAAATGTTCGATGTATGTAAAATAATTTCTCACAAAAATACATGTGTTCTTTTAAAACACAAACACAAACCGATAAGTTCAAGTGTGCAAATCTTCCCCACAAGTCACAGATTCTGTTTCCTTCAACTATGAATCATGAATCGATATGTGGTGCAAAACTATCTGTGCATTCAATCTATGGTGCAAAAGGCGGGTGCTGATCTGAGATCGACTGATCCCGCAGCCAATCAGAGGAGAGGGGCTTTTGTCCCACAGCCAATCAGAGGAGAGGGGCTTTTGTCCCACAGCCAATCAGAGGAGAGGGGCTTTTGTTTACACGTGGAGTGAGAAGGGTAAGAAGAGTTCCCCCTGGTGGATTCAGCCGATGCTAAACTAACTGCAGCAGAGACAGACTGCGGTCAGGCCAGCCGTGATCAGGTTCGCTTGGTCAAATCAGCCGCATGGTTTTTTTCTAGTGCGCGAATCTACTAACATTTACGGTAACCGTGGTGAGCCCGCTCTGTAGGCATTTTATGAGAAAAAAGGGGCAAATTGCAACAGAATATCTGACAAATGTTTATTACTCATAAAAGTCTCCTCTATAACATATAAAAGGTCCTAAGAAATCCAAGTGGAGGAAAATATTTTTCAAAGGTGTTTCTATCCATACCCATGTACCATTTTTTGCTTCTGAAAATAATATCTTAAAGTAACATCACTATGAACTATATACTTGTATGCAAGGCAACATCATTTTGCACTAATCCATATAAATGTTTTATTAATTTATTGATTGATTAACATACATTTAAAAGAAAATTATTTAAATATCACTTTAAATAGCACTTTTATATTACTTTCAAAGTACTTCTAAACTGGCACAACATAAATGTTGGCACTGATGAACATCAGCTTCAAGTTAACATGTTTCACTTTAAACATGTTAACTTGAAGTTGAGCTTCAACATCGCTGGTCATCATAAGTCTAAGCTGTCTGGCTCATCTCCATCATCTTCATCTTCATCATCATCACATGCAGCCTGCACACACTTGGTCCTAATACCCTCCTGAATCATATACTAAAAGTCTACTGCCGTAGATGGAGTGGAACATATTTTTTTTTCAAGATTAAAGGCCAAAGTTGTGCCCAACACTGAAAGTAAACTGAGTAGAACAGGGTTAATAGCTTTCACTATGAAACTTCTCCAGTTGATCTGTGACATCATACCAAAGAAAAAATGTATTACAGGCCATTTTTATGTTTATATGCAAATTAGGCCTTTCTTCATAAAATGTATCATAATTTGCATATATTACAAAACACAATATTTGAAAATCAGATGATACTAGATTAAAAATTATTGTTTCATGATGTTGACTCAATACAAAAAGACAAACTGAAGAAGGGACTGTGTCTATGTTTCTCTATCATCCCATACATCAGAACATACTATTTAGAGTCATCAAAAAATCTATTTTCGCCATGTTTTTGGTATAAAATGTAGAAAATATCAGGCTATTGAAAATCTATCAACAGAACTCCTCCCTAATCAAACACGAAATATAGACAGGAAGAAATCTGAAGTCCAGATGTCTCCTCCACAGTGGACGAAAACCTAATTTTGAGAAAATAAAGATTATAGTAAAAGGGAATACATTTTTCAGAGGAAACTATTAACAGACAAGTCATTGATATTGAAATCTATAAATAGACAATACGTAGCCAAAACCACAACTCAAGAGACAGATGGAGAGGGGAAAGCACAGTTGGCACTTCAGTATACTAAATAGGAGGTAGGCCATAACACTTATACATTTGACTCTGTGGTAACAACAAAAAAAGTTCAATCCATGTTCTCGTTCTCATCCAAGTTTGCTGACATATTTGCACAGATCGCCTCTGCACTCTGCAAGCTAGGGAGCAGTCGAGGCCTTGACGACGGCACTTGCAGCGCACAAGCTCGAACAAAGATTTCCGGTGCAGGGTCCTGGTAAGTATGGGCAGGAATGAGGCATGAGTCTTGGATCGTCCAGTCTCATTCCTCTGGTGGTAGCAAGTTTCCCATCCATTCTTGAACTTGATGGTACACCCGGAATAGAGGTGTCACAATTCTCCAAATCCTCGATTCGATTACATTTTCGATTCTAAGGTCACGGTTCGATTCGATTCTTGATTTTTACATTTATTTTTTTAACGCACAGGTTGCTATGCCATTTTTAGTCTAGACTTTTATGCAATATAATATCTGACCTTTGTTTGTACTGTACTGCATTACATTGTCAAATTTAAAACATTTATTAACAACTTAAGTGAAAGAAGAGGAGGTTAAAGTTCTGTCGATGGGTCTCCTGCATCTGCAGCTGCCACTGTTGTAAGAGTGGCGGAGCTCCTTTCAGTAACAGGGGCGGCGCGTGCTGTGTGTGTGCGTAAGGTGCGTAAGGTGTGTAAGGTGCGTAAGGTGCTTAAGGTGCGTAAGGTGCGTAAGGTGCGTAAGGTGCGTAAGGTGCTTAAGGTGCGTAAGGTGCGTAAGGTGCGTAAGGTGCGTAAGGTGCGTAAGGTGCTTAAGGTGCGTAAGGTGCGTAAGGTGCGTAAGGTGCTTAAGGTGCGTAAGGTGCGTAAGGTGCGTAAGGTGCTTAAGGTGCGTAAGGTGCGTAAGGTGCGTAAGGTGCTTAAGGTGCGTAAGGTGCGTAAGGTGCTTAAGGTGCGTAAGGTGCGTAAGGTGCGTAAGGTGCTTAAGGTGCGTAAGGTGCGTAAGGTGCTTAAGGTGCGTAAGGTGCGTAAGGTGCTTAAGGTGCGTAAGGTGCGTAAGGTGCGTAAGGTGCTTAAGGTGCGTAAGGTGCGTAAGGTGCGTAAGGTGCGTAAGGTGCTTAAGGTGCGTAAGGTGCGTAAGGTGCTTAAGGTGCGTAAGGTGCGTAAGGTGCGTAAGGTGCTTAAGGTGCGTAAGGTGCGTAAGGTGCTTAAGGTGTGTAAGGTGCGTAAGGTGCTTAAGGTGCGTAAGGTGCGTAAGGTGCGTAAGGTGCTTAAGGTGCGTAAGGTGCGTAAGGTGCGTAAGGTGCGTAAGGTGCTTAAGGTGCGTAAGGTGCGTAAGGTGCGTAAGGTGCGTAAGGTGCGTAAGGTGCTTAAAGTGCTTAAGGTGCTTAAGGTGCGTAAGGTGCGTAAGGTGCTTAAGGTGCTTAAGGTGCGTAAGGTGCGTAAGGTGCTTAAGGTGCGTAAGGTGCGTAAGGTGCGTAAGGTGCTTAAAGTGCTTAAGGTGCTTAAGGTGCGTAAGGTGCGTAAGGTGCGTAAGGTGCTTAAGGTGCGTAAGGTGCTTAAGGTGCGTAAGGTGCTTAAGGTGCGTAAGGTGCGTAAGGTGTGTAAGGTGTAAGGTGTGCGAGCGAGAGTGAGGGAGCGTATGTATGTGCAGACAGTGAATGAACGGGAGAGGAAAGAGAAGTGAAAGGAGCAGCAGGAGTAGCGACAGCAGTAAAGTGTACAGTACAGGCTGCAGTCTGGCTGTGAATAAAGGCGACGGCTCCTCCAGATGCAGCAAAGCTCTCTGGTATAATTTCCCGACCAGCTTCACACCTGAAAGATGGTTCACCCCGCAGGTAAACACAAACTTCGCTGGAGGAAATCATCTCCCTGTGCTTCCCGACCACGGTACAGAACTGGACCCTGGTGTAACACCATGCTGGGGTTTGACTGGCTGTAGCTAATAGCTAATAGCCGACCGGACGTGACATGGGGCGTGGCAGCATCGACGATTCCATTTTTTAATTCGAAGTTCGAGATTGTGACTTAATTACGATGGATATCGTGGCCCCCGTACTCTGAAGCTGTGAAGCGTAGCAGATGAAGATGTTGGTGGTGAGTTGCGAGGGTGGATAGACGTTTTGCTGTCAGCCACCTCACTATAAAAACTTTTCAGTCCGAGGTTCTTGAACATAGGGCAAGCAAGAGATGTACTGAGTGATGATGTGAGCAGCATGATTTTATTGGCACATGCCATACTTGGTTGTGATACCACATCCAGCGTGTTTGGAGTTGGGAAAGAGGAATCTCTTCATCTGGTTCAGGAAAGTGACACATTCAGACTACAGACCAGCATTTTTCACAAACAATCTGCTACTTAAGAGAAAATTGCTGCTGCAGGGAGAAAAGCAATGATACACATCTACAAAGATAAAGAAGCAGATTCTCTCTATGACCTCGACTGAAAAGTTTTTATAGTAAGGTGACTGACAGCAAAACGGCTTTCCACCCTCGCAACTTGCTTGATGTGTTAGCAGAGGAAGGATAACGTAGAGTACCAGGACATCAACATGCCTGCCAGTCACTTCATGCTGTGGCAGCGGCTGAGATGGAAGTTGTTCTGGTTTTATTCTCCCCGAGTGAGAACTCCTTCAGCAGCACGTCCTTCTGTAATATAACCCACCAGGTAGCTCTCTGCTTTTGTTTTCTTCCTGAATTCTCATGTTCTTATGCTATTTTCATGTTTGTATTTTTTGTGTGAGCATGTGGAAGGTTCCTGTTCCTCCATGTGTGGGAGATGTTTCTGTCAGCACACGTTATTTGTGAATTGCATAGTTCTTGTCATGGGCTAAACCTGTTTGAATCGGATCATTTTCCTTCATCACCAGACGAGTAATCTACACTGTGAGTAACATAAACATGGTAACACTGAACATCAAAGGCATCAATCACGTGGTGAAGAGACGTCAAACACTCTCTATGCTCAAAAGATCAGGAACAAGTGGCATTACCACGACAGACCCACCTCACTGATCTTTAACACTTACAATTAAAACGTGATTGGTCGGCCAAATACACATTCTTCTTTTAACTCTGAGAGTCGGGGGGGTAGCGATGCTTATCAATAACCATGTGGCATTTAAACTAGATGAAGTCATACAGGACACAGAGGGGAGGTTCAGGTCATGACTGGGTGTCTGTATGGGGAACATATTCTCATAGGAAGCATCTGTGCCTCCAACACGTTTGACAGCTCCTTTTACTCTCACTTAATATCTCCTCTATTTGTCCTTCACTAGTCATCATTAGAGGGGATTTTACACAAGGGAACTCTGTTCTTTGCTACCTCTTCAATACCTGTTTGTAAAAGATTAGAGGGGGACGATCTGCTCTTGATCAACTGCTAACCCAAAAAGCAGAATCAGCAACATTCTTTGCCAAACATAGATTATTTGAATCTGGTAATAAACCTGGTGGGCTCCCTGCTGGTGTGGCTGCACAGGGCTTCATGCAGTACCATCGCTCAGGGACAGAACCGGCACAGAACACTTTGAAACTACAACTATCTGTAAAATAATGAAGGATTTTTATCAGGAACTGTAAACGTTCAGAGTGCCAAAACACTTCAGAACAAAGGAAACCTTTTCTTGACAGAACAAACCTTCCCACATTATCCGAAGAATGTAAAAATGATCTGTGTCGACCGATTACAGCACAGGAAGTCCTGGAGCCCATCAGAACTTTACAGGGTGGGAAAGCTCCCCCCAACTGTGAATCTGGCCCTCATCGCTCTGATGTTAAAGGAAGATAAGCCCTCTGATCGATGTGCTCCCTACAGACCCATAAGCTTACTGGCTTGAAGATTGGAGGAGGTGCTGCCTGTTTTAGTCAAGCCAGACCAGACAGGGTTTGTTAGAAATAGATATTCTTATTCCAACGTTCGCAGGCTCCTGAACGTGAAACAGTTTTCACAAAGAAAAAGGTCCTCGCCATTTTATTAGACGCTGAAAAAGCGCTTGATTGCTTAGAGTGGGAGTATCTTCATGATGTTCTCTATAGGTTTGGCTTGGGCTTGAGGTTTATTGAATGGATTAAACTTCTATATAGATCTCCTACTGCTAGTTCTTGTAAATGGCTCTATGTCTGATATTCTTGCCTTGAGCAGAGGCACCTGACAGGGCTGCCCCCTCTCACCACTATTATGAGCTGAAACTATTAGGAGCCACCATGGTGTGTCTGCGCTTTTATTGGGAGACAATGAATATAGAATTTCACTCTATGCTGATGATGTTTTGCTGTTTATAACTAACCCAGATAGTTTTATTCCTATCTTGTTATCAATCATTAGTCAGTTTGGTCAGATTTCAGGGTACAAAATCAATTATACCAAGTTGGAAGCCAGTGCAGTGCAGTGCAGTGCAGTGCAGTGCAGTGCAGTACAGTGCAGTGCAGTGCAGTGCAGTGCAGTGCAGTGCAGTACAGTACAGTGCAGTGCAGTGCAGTGCAGTGCAGTGCAGTGCAGTGCAACCCCGGTGACATGTTGTATTTTAAAAATGTAGGTTCGGATAATAACTTACTGTTTATAATACCTTTATTTTGAAAACCGAAAGTAAATAAGCTGTTTCTCTGCATTCACCATACTGCTGAGAATACACTGAGTGCGGCTGATTTGACCACGGAGCGTGACGGCCGGCTTCACTGCAGTTCCATGTCCATGTGTCAGGTAGATTACCCGCCGCGGCCTTCTGTTTGTTCCACACAGCACCGTCCTGTAAATGACAACATCCGTTTCTGTTAGGTCAGTGTATCTTTTGGTCATTCAATTTTCCTTTCAGAAACGGGTATTAAAAAACTAAAAACTAGTGGTTATTTGATTTTCGTTTTAGAATATAAAACTAAAACTTGAAATACAAGTCGTTTTTCCTTTTTCATGGTCAAAAAGGGATGAGTGAAATTATAAAAATGATTCAATTTTCATTTTCTATGTCATATAACAAAAAATAAAATCACTAGAAAACAGAAACGGAAAAAGGTCTGTTTATTCATATTCTGAGTCCGGATGTTGTCATTTACTGGACGGTGTTGTGTAGAAGAAACAGTAGGCTAGTAGGCTACGGTGGAACAATCTACCGTGACACATGGACATGGAACTGCGGTCCAGCCAGCCGTCACCCCGATCTCCGTGGTCAAATCAGCTGCACTAAAATTTCGAGTGTGCAAGTATTCTCAGCATTATGGTAAACGCGGGGAAATAGCGTATTAACTTTAGGTTTTCAAAATAAAGGTATTAAGAACAGTAAGCTATAATTCTAACCTACATTTAAAATAAAATATGTTACATTAAAGTGTTTCATGAGCCCATGATGAAGAAAAAAACACTTAATATCAAGTATCTTTACTGCACAAGTGTGGAGACATGCCAAAATAAAAGTCCCATATTTATGCCCTCCAGTTCGCATATTTGGCCATATTTGAGGTGCTGTAAAAACACATTGCTCAATATTTCTGGCTACTGATGGTATATTTGAAATCTACACATCTAAGACTACCACTATACTTGATATCAAGCATTTTTACTGCACGAATGTTGAGATATTCAACAATAAGATTCCCCATTTGTACCTCCAAGTGGCATATTTTCATATATTTGAGCTCCTGTAAAAACACTTTGCTCAATAATTGCATGCTATGGATGGTATACTTAACTTCTACACATATAAGACTACAAGCACACTTAATATCAAATTTACTGGACCAATGTGGATAAATTCATCAAAAAAGTCCCATATTTATACCTGCAGATTCCATATTTTCATATATTTGACTGCTGTAAAAACACTTTGCTCAATAGTTCCTGGCTATGGTTGATATATCTGACTTTTACACAAGTGTTCTTACAGTAGCTCAAATATGGTCAAATATGCAATCTCCAGGCATAAATATGGGACTTTTATTTTTGAATTTCTCCTTGATATCAAGTATAGTTGTAGTCTTATATGTGTAGAAGTCAAATATACCATCCATAGCAAAGAATTACTGAGCAAAGTGTTTTTACAGTAGTTTAAATATATGAAAATATGCCACTTGGAGGTACAAATGGGGAATTTTATTGTTGAATTTCTCCACATTGGTGCAGTAAAAAATGCTTGATATCAAGTGTAGTTGTAGTCTTATATGTGTAGATGTCAAATATACCATCCATAGCAAGGAAATATTGAGCGAAGTGTTTTTACAGCACCTCAAATATGGTCAAATATGCAAACTGGAGGCATGAATATGGGACTTTTATTTTGGCATTTTTCACACTGGTGCTGTAAAGATAGCTACCTGATATTAAGTGTTTTTTATTCATCATGGGGTCATGAAACGCTTTAATGTAACATATTTTATTGAATGTGGGTTCGAATTATAGCTGTCTTTTCTTAATACCTTTATTTTGAAAACCGAAAGTCCGTATTTACCATAATGCTGAGAATACTTGTACACTCGAAATTTTAGTGCAGCTGATTTGACCACGGAGATCGGGGTGATGGCTGGCTTGACCGCAGTTCCATGTCCATGTGTCACGGTAGATTGTTCCACCGTAGCCTACTAGCCTACTGTTTCTTCTACACAACACCGTCCAGTAAATGACAACATCCGGTCTCAGAATATGAATAAACAGACCTTTTTTCCGTTTCTGTTTTCTAGTGATTTTACTTTTTGTTATATGACATAGAAAATGAAAATTTAATCATTTTTTATGATTTCGCTCATCCCTTTTTGACCATAAAAAAGAAAAACGCCCTGTATTTCAAGTTTAATTTTTATATTCTAAAACGAAAATCAAATAGCCACTAGTTTTTAGTTTTTTAATACCCATTTCTGAAAGGAAAATCGAATGACCAAAAGATACACTGACCCTGTTATCTAGTGATTTTATTTTTTGTTATATGAAATAGAAAATGAAAATCTAATCATTTTTTAAATTTCACTCAACCCCCTTTGACCATGAAAAAGAAAATCGCCTTGTATTTCAATTTTATTTTTTGTATTTTAAAACGAAAATCAAATAACCACTCGTTTTTTGTTTTCTAATACCCGTTACTGACAGGAAAATCGAATGACCAAAAGATCCACGGACCGACATGGAACTGCAGTGAAGCCGGCCGTCACGCTCCGTGGTCAAATCAGCCGCACTCAGTGTATTCTCAGCAGAATGGTGAATGCAGAGAAACAGCTTATTTACTTTCGGTTTTCAAAATAAAGGTATTATGAACAGTAAGCTATTATCCAAACCTACATTTAAAATACAACATGTTACATTAAAGTGTTTCATGCGCCCATGATGAATAAGAAACACTTAATATCAAGTATCTTTACTGCACCAGTGTGGAGACATGCCAAAATAAGAGTCCCATATTTATGCCTCCAGTTTGCATATTTTGCCATATTTAGGTGCTGTAAAAACACATTGCTCAATATTTCCTGGCTACTGATGGTATATTTGACTTTTACACATCTAAGACTGCAACTATACGTGATATCAAGCACTTTCACTGTACCAATGTTGAGAAATTCAACAATAAAATTCCACATTTGTACGATGAATAACACACTGAAAACTGACACTGAGTGAATGTTTCAATAATCGGCTGATTTTATTTCATGATACTGAACCTTCTGTATTCTTCACATCAGCTGATCGATTCAGTGTTTATTATTTTCATATTTTCATATTTAACTTTTCATCACAATCACAGATTTTATTACAGGTTTGATTTTGAAGCTGCAGTCCAGAACCCTGAGGTCCGGTTCTGATTGCAGCCTCAGCCGCCAGAGAAGCTATCTGTAGTTCTGGTTGTCATGGTGATATGGTGGGTGGGCGGAGTCTACCAATCCATCATCATGATCGACATAACCGTAGTTCTGCTCTGCATAGTCATCCTCGGGGGCGTGGTCCAGGTGGGCGTGGTCCAGGTGGGCGTGGTCCAGGTGGGCGTGGTCAGGCTCCACCAGAGACCGGGTTCTTTTCAAAGCAGCTTTTCTGCCAAAGGCTCGGTACAGGGTCACCATGACGCCAAACTGAAGCAGCTGCAGAGAGACAGGTGAGAGACAGGTGAGAGACAGGTGAGACACCTGGAGCTGAAGAGAGGCTGCTGAGCTCCCGACAGCCCATAATATGCAGCAGGACGGTCCCAGCTGTTCTGACCTGGATTAATATGAGACCCACGTCCATACCCACGATGGTCAGAGCGTTCTCCTGCAGCCAATCACTGAGCTTCACCCCACAGCCCTGCAGCACACACACACACACACACACACACACACAAACATAAAAACTATATGAAACAGAATGAAGTTCTTGAAGAACATATAAACATCATAAATCCTGACATCTGAACATGGTGTGTGTGTGTGTGTGTGTGTGTGCGTGTGTGTGTGTGTGTGTGTGTGGACCTGTCACAGAACCTGCTGATACGATCCGTTCCCTCGTCCATACTGCAGGTCGGGGAGGGTCGGCAGGTCGGAGCACCAGCTGGAGTTGAAGCCGGGCTGCAGAACATGTCTGAAACAGGAACAAGGAAGAACATCTGGACCGGTCAGGTTCAGACTGTCGACGTAAGAGTTCATCAGCCAATCAGACGGGCCGATTCTGCCACAGCACTGGCCCTGTGAGAGAGAACAGAACCAATCAGTCACTATCACGGTCCGTCCATACGGGTTCATCGGGAACAGAACCACCTGTGGACACTCACATGGTTCTGTATGTCGTCCATCAGCTGGTCCCTCCTGTTACCGCTCTGCCCGTACCGACTGATGATGTCATCAACTGTGTTATTCAGACTCTGTCCAATCTGATCGCGACAAACCAACACATGTTACACACAACTGACAACCACTGCAGCAACACAGCACGACATCATCACAACATACACACAAACCACACCATGACATCATCACAACATACACACAAACCACACCATGACATCATCACAACATACACACAAACCACACCATGACATCATCACAACATACACACAAACCACACCATGACATCATCACAACATACACACAAACCACACCATGACATCATCACAACATACACACACCACACCATGACATCATCACAGCATACACACAAACCACACCATGACATCATCACAGCATACACACAAACCACACCATGACATCATCACAACATACACACAAACCACACCATGACATCATCACAACATACACACAAACCACACCATGACATCATCACAGCATACACACACCACACCATGACATCATCACAACATACACAAACCACACCATGACATCATCACAACATACACACAAACACACACCATGACATCATCACAACATACACACAAACCACACCATGACATCATCACAACATACACACAAACCACACCATGACATCATCACAACATACACACACCACACCATGACATCATCACACATACACACAACCACACCATGACATCATCACAACATACACACAAACCACACCATGACATCATCACAACATACACACAAACCACACCATGACATCATCACAACATACACACAACCACACCATGACATCATCACAACATACACACAAACCACACCATGACATCATCACAACATACACACAAACCACACCATGACATCATCACAACATACACACAAACCACACCATGACATCATCACAACATACACACAACCACACCATGACATCATCACAACATACACACAAACCACACCATGACATCATCACAACATACACACAAACCACACCATGACATCATCACAACATACACACACCACACCATGACATCATCACAACATACACACAAACCACACCATGACATCATCACAACATACACACAAACCACACCATGACATCATCACAACATACACACAAACCACACCATGACATCATCACAACATACACACACACCACACCATGACATCATCACAACATACACACACCACACCATGACATCATCACACATACACACAAACCACACCATGACATCATCACAGCATACACACAAACCACACCATGACATCATCACAACATACACACAAACCACACCATGACATCATCACAACATACACACAAACCACACCATGACATCATCACAGCATACACACAAACCACACCATGACATCATCACAACATACACACAAACCACACCATGACATCATCACAACATACACACAAACCACACCATGACATCATCACAACATACACACAACCACACCATGACATCATCACAACATACACACAAACCACACCATGACATCATCACAGCATACACACACCACACCATGACATCATCACAGCATACACACAAACCACACCATGACATCATCACAACATACACACAAACCACACCATGACATCATCACAGCATACACACAAACCACACCATGACATCATCACAATACACACAACACACCATGACATCATCACAACATACACACAAACCACACCATGACATCATCACAACATACACACAAACCACACCATGACATCATCACAACATACACACAAACCACACCATGACATCATCACAACATACACACACCACACCATGACATCATCACAACATACACACACCACACCATGACATCATCACAACATACACACAAACCACACCATGACATCATCACAACATACACACAAACCACACCATGACATCATCACAACATACACACACCACACCATGACATCATCACAACATACACACAAACCACACCATGACATCATCACAACATACACACAAACCACACCATGACATCATCACAACATACACACAAACCACACCATGACATCATCACAACGGAATGACCTCACAGCCGGATGTTGTCTTGTACACTACTCGTGCTTTCTCACCTGTCTCTGACTTCCCTACCCTCCAAAATAAAAGCCTCACCTTGTCTCTGTTGATGAGCAGCAGCAGGGTGACGAACAGCTGACCCAGGACCAGGACGATGAGGAGGCCCAGGTACTGAGGAGGCGGAGCAGAGTTCAGTTCTCAGCTTCATTAAACTAACGACACTGAAGGAGACGCCATGTTTGACGATGTGAAGCAGCCCCACTTCCTGTCAGTGCTCAGAGAACTGGGGTTACTTCACAGGTTACGGCTGACACTCACCACCAGCAGCAGGAGTCGGTTCTGTCCACTTGCTCCAGCACAGCCAATGAGACTGACCAGCACCACCACTCCTCCAATCAGGAGCAGCCCCACCCCCACGGTGCGCAGCTCATCTACACTCACACACACACACACACACACACACATTACTGACTTTAGCATGTAGCTACCTATCTCAGTGCAGTTAGCTCTAAGCTAACCAGTCAGATGTTATGCTAATGCATAACTAGCTGTAGGGTCACGCTAACTGTTTGAGGTGCTTTCACCTGATTGGTGCGTTTGCTTGTTTACCACCAGAGACAGAGGCTGTCAGTCTCAGGTGGTCTCACAGCGGTTCCAGGTGAACTCTGCTGGTTTGTTTGTTTGTTTGTTTGTGGTGTGAAACAGATGGACCAATCACAGGGCTGCGTTTGTGTCCAACAGTTCCCCCCCACTCCTGGTGTTTATGCTAAGCTAGGTTAACCACTGCAGCCATTACCTGAGGACAAGAAGGTCAGGAGGGTCCCTCTGTCAAACAGGATCCAGACCGCACAGCCCGCCACACTCAGACCCAGAACCTGCAGGCAGAGGTCAGAGGTCGGGTCAGAGGTCAGTGTCTGTCGTCAGAGAACACACACTTCACTTCCTATCGTCATCAGACAGTTGTGACATCAGCTGTTGTCTCACTGTGACAGAAGAGGACGAGCATCACTGTGAAACCTGTATTTCAATGAGACTGTTTTCTCTTCAGACTTCTGACTTCACTAGTTTCTGAACTTTGTGGCGACGTTCTGGTTTCTGCAGGACGGAAGAGAAAGTTTCCTCACCAGGAAGACGAAGTTAAACACATGAGAGACGAACTGCAGCAGCTGAATCTTCACATCCAGCTTCATCTCTCCAGCTTCAGGTCCAGCTTCAGGTCCAGCTTCAGGTCCAGCTTCAGGTCCAGCTTCAGGTCCAGCTTCAGATCCCGGTGTGTGTGAGTTCTGGTTCTGTTTAGCAGGTTCTTCAGTCGTGTTTCCCAGCAGAATGTCTCAGCTCCTGTCGCAGCTGTCACAACAGATCAGAGTTCATTTCCTTATTGTCTCTAAACATTAACCTGATCTGACCGTCTCCATGGAAACACGCACACACACACACACACACACACACACACAAACAATGGGCCTCATTCATGAACTGTTCTTACAAATAAATTTGTTCTAAGTCCCACTTACGAAGATTTTACGAAGATTGTGGCATTCATGAATTTGTTCTTATCCAGGATTTATTCTTCGGTAAGAACGAACACTCGAACACTCAGGAGAACTCTACACACGTCAGTGCCGACACGTTGGCATGGTTGTGTTTTCTTCTCTTGTTGCAGTTCAATAAAATACAATATTACAGTGATAATTCTGTCATATTTATTTATTCATTTCATATTTTTAGTAATTTACAGAGAATTTTAAATGTTAAAATAAATAAAATGTGCCAGTGATTTAACATTAATCAAGTAAATTGGAAACCATGCAATCATTAGTAACCCCGCCCCCCCCCCCCCCCCCCCCCCCCCCCCCCCCCCCGGCAACGGCATATATACTGCAAACTATTCTGAGGCTTACGGTCGCGTTGATGAATCTGACGGAGGGCTTTCTTAAGGAACCTCTTAAGAACAACTTACAGAAGAATCTAAGAAGATTCTTAAGGAGATATTGGTGAATGAGGCCCATTGTGTGTGTACATCAGCTACACTTCCCATGATGCCTTGCAGCAGCTGATGAACAGGATGAGTGGAAGAACTCAGAGGCCCAGAACCTCCGTCAGGACCTCAGACCGGGTCCCTGGAGGGTCCTCAGAGTGGGTCGTTAACGAGAAATACAAACGCTCGCTGTGACCTTTGACCCTGAGTTACAGAGTGAGGCCAGGAGTCACAGCTCGCTCCCACGTTCATCTCCGTGTTGTTACTGCTCGGCACACAGCCAATCAGACTCAACCGTCTGGTCTGTCGTGGTTACCAGGACAACGCCTCATCTCTGACATCTTTACATTGACCTGGGCCAATCAGAGCTCAGCGTTGTTTTTATGTCTAGTTTATATACTATTTGAAATCCCGCAACGGGAAATTCTTTTTTCCACTCACATTACACACACATGCAGTGTAGAGGAGATGAGTGACGGGGGCCGGTGCCTCGCTCAAGGGCGCCTCGGCAATGTGGCACCCGGATGTGAACTAGCATTCTCCATCTACTAGTCCACGCCGTACTTTTTTGGTCCAAGTCAGACTTGAACTGACGACCTTCAAGTCCCCAAATCAAGTCCCTACGGACCAGTTTCTGATATTTGAAGGTTTCAGTCTGAGGCTGCAGATGTCACGACATCAGCGTGATGTCACAACATCAGCGTGATGTCACGACATCAGCGTGATGTCACGACATCAGCGTGATGTCACGACATCAGCGTGATGTCACAACATCAGCGTGATGTCACGACATCAGCGTGATGTCACAACATCAGCGTGATGTCATGACATCAGCGCGACATCAGCGAACGACATGTCGTAATTAGTGGCCTGTTCTGCGTGACATCAGCGACATCATGACATCACCATGACGTCATGACATCACCGTGACATAACCGGGCTGTACAGCAGAGAGTGCTGTAGTGATAGAGTATCCTGCTGTCTGATTGGCTGTCAGGTGTTTGTTACTTCTATAAATGTCTAGACCTTCAGTGGCAGGTAACCATAGCAACCATGCTAATAATTCATACATTCCTTGAGTCAGGTCCTTGAATACTCTCAAGGGATATTTAATGAACCCTATAAAGGAGTCGTCAAGGAGTCCTGGAATATCTTTAAGAACTCCTGGAACATCTTCAAGGACCCCTGGAATATCTTCAGTGAGTCCTGGAATATCTTTAGGGACCCCTGGAACATCTTCAATGAGTCCTGGAACATCTTCAAGGACTCCTGGAACATCTTTAAGGATCCCTGGAACATCTTCAAGGAGTCCTGGAACATCTTCAAGGACCCCTGGAATATCTTCAGTGAGTCCTGGAATATCTTTAAGGACTCCTGGAATGTCTTCAATGAGTCCTGGAACATCTTCAAGGGCCCCTGGAATATCTTCAGTGAGTCCTGGAATATCTTCAAGGACTACTGGAACATCTTCAAGGACTCCTGGAATATACACACACACACTCTCTCTCTCTCTCTCACACACACACACACACACACACACACACAGTGTGTTTCCCAGCAGCAAGAATTCCTGACGGGTCGATCCATCAAACCCCCTCTGAGCCTCTGCTGCCCCGCTGCATGCTGGGAGTTGTCACTGGGAACACTGGGAGTGTAAATCTGTGTTAATGGTCAGAGAGAGATTTTCACCCTCAGTCTGAGCTGACAGGCTGCAAATAAAGGCAAACAAAACACACAGAACATACAGAACACACAGAACACGCAGAACACGCAGAACACACAGAACACGCAGAACACGCAGAACACACAGAACACACAGAACACACAGAACATACAGAACACACAGAACATACAGAACACACAGAACACACAGAACACACAGAACACACAGAACATGGACTCTGATGGCAGCTGACAGAACCGGCAGAACGTTTCTTCATGTTCAGGTTCTTCTCTCTCAGTCTGACTTCCTGTTTGTCAGCAGAACATATTTCTATAGTTCTTCTGAGCCGTGTGAAGTGTGTGAACATGGAGGTTCAGGTTAACGCTGAATCCATTCAGCTCAGTGTCACGGAGCAGTGCCGGGCCTGTCCAGGTGCCGGACCTGTCCCGGTGCGTGCCGGGCCTGTCAAGGCGCCGGGCCTGTCCAGGCGCCGGGCCTGTCCTGGTGCCGGGCCTGTCCAGGCGCCGGGCCTGTCCAGGTGCAGTGGTCGTGTGAAGACATGTCGGGATGAATCCTGACGACTCCGCCTCGAGCAGCTCGCGTGTTTTCCCGACACACAAACACTGAGCGTGTCAGGATCCGTCTGAGATGAGATTTCCCGGATCAGAACGACACGCAGACTGAGAGCAGAACAGACTGAAGGTACTGCACCGGATCATCACAACCCTACAGAACCAACACTGTTCTTCTCCATCATCACAGCACCAACTGATCTGTTGAAGAACCCTGTTCAGCCCAGACGGGCTTTACTCTCATATCTCAGCCAGCTGTGCATCATTTAGTCTGCTGTTCTTTGGCAGGAGGTTCTGATGATCATGAGATGTTCTAGAAATCTCTAGGTGGACCTTGTGGTCAGCAGGTCTTTTAAATGGTTCTACAGGTTCTTCGTCAGGTTCTAAAGGTGAATGACAAAGTTGTAGAAGTTCTTTAGTTTTTTGTTGTAGTGGGCCTAACAGCTAACATTAGCTTAGCCTCATTTACTGGGTTCTCAGAGGGGTTCTGCTGTCAGGGTTCTGTTAGGGTTCTGCTGTCAGGGTTCTGTTAGGGTTCTCCTGTTAGGGTTCTGTCAGGGTTCTGTTAGGGTTCTCCTGTCAGGGTTCTATTAGGGTTCCTCAGATGGTTGCCTACATGTGTTGGATGATGTTAGAATTGTTTCCACCACAGATTTACTGACTTCATCTGGTTCTTGGTGTTTGTGTTGGTTCGGTTCTGTCTGACAGGTTCTGTGAGACGGCAGCGCTGCTGGTGAAGAGTTAAACTCTGTGTGTGTGTGTGTGTGTGTGTGAGAGAGAGAGAGGCCACGCCCCCTGCGCGCTCTCTCTCCTGTCAGTGTGTGTGTGTCTCTCGTCCAGGATGAACGTGTTGCTGTCTCTCTCTCTCTCGCTCGCCCTGATGATGTCGTCCTGCGGAGGTGAGTGACCTCCGACCTCTCTGTGCCTGCTCACACTCAGCTGATGACAACAATCACTCAGACAACCAATCAATCGATCACTCCATCGATCAGCAGCAGGTTGGAATGACTGCTCAGTGTCTGTGTGAGGAACCAACTGCAGATTGTTTGGATTTTCAGCAGTAGATGAAACTCATTACTTTTCTTTAGTTCTGGTTCTGGTGGTCAGTGAAGAAGTACTAGTGTCCATTTAAGAAGTTCTAGAGGTTAGTGAAGAGGTTCTAGAGGTTAGTGAAGAGGTTCTAGAGGTTAGTGAAGAGGTTCTAGAGGTTAGTGAAGAGGTTCAAGAGGTTAGTGAAGAGGTTCTAGAGGTTAGTGAAGAGGTTCTAGAGGTTAGTGAAGAGGTTCTAGTGGTTAGTGAAGAGGTTCTAGAGGTCTGTGAAAAGGTTCTAGAGGTTAGTGAAGAGGTTCTAGAGGTTAGTGAAGAGGTTCTAGAGGTTAGTGAAGAGGTTCGAGAGGTTAGTGAAGAGGTTCTAGAGGTTAGTGAAGAGGTTCTAGTGGTTAGTGAAGAAGTTCTAGTGGTTAGTGAAGAGGTTCTAGAGGTCTATGAAGAGGTTCTAGTGGTTAGTGAAGAAGTTCTAGTGGTTAGTGAAGAGGTTCTAGAGGTCTGAAGAGGTTCTAGAGGTTAGTGAAGAGGTTCTAGTGGTCTATGAAGAGGTTCTAGAGGTTAGTGAAGAGGTTCTAGTGGTTAGTGAAGAGGTTCTAGAGGTCTGTGAAGAGGTTCTAGAGGTTAGTGAAGAGGTTCTAGTGGTCTATGAAGAGGTTCTAGTGGTTAGTGAAGAGGTTCTAGTGGTTAGTGAAGAGGTTCTAGTGGTTAGTGAAGAGGTTCTAGTGGTTAGTGAAGAGGTTCTAGAGGTCTGTGAAGAGGTTCTAGAGGTTAGTGAAGAGGTTCTAGCTGTTAGTGAAGAAGTTCTAGTGGTTAGTGAAGAGGTTCTAGTGGTTAGTGAAGAGGTTCTAGTGGTTAGTGAAGAGGTTCTAGTGGTCTATGAAGAGGTTCTAGTGGTTAGTGAAGAGGTTCTAGTGGTTAGTGAAGAGGTTCTAGAGGTTAGTGAAGAGGTTCTAGTGGTCTATGAAGAGGTTCTAGTGGTTAGTGAAGAGGTTCTAGTGGTTAGTGAAGAGGTTCTAGAGGTCTGTGAAGAGGTTCTAGAGGTTAGTGAAGAGGTTCTAGTGGTCTATGAAGAGGTTCTAGTGGTTAGTGAAGAGGTTCTAGAGGTCTGTGAAGAGGTTCTAGTGGTTAGTGAAGAGGTTCTAGTGGTTAGTGAAGAGGTTCTAGTGGTTAGTGAAGAGGTTCTAGAGGTCTGTGAAGAGGTTCTAGAGGTTAGTGAAGAGGTTCTAGCTGTTAGTGAAGAAGTTCTAGTGGTTAGTGAAGAGGTTCTAGTGGTTAGTGAAGAGGTTCTAGTGGTTAGTGAAGAGGTTCTAGTGGTTAGTGAAGAGGTTCTAGAGGTTAGTGAAGAGGTTCTAGTGGTTAGTGAAGAGGTTCTAGAGGTTAGTGAAGAGGTTCTAGTGGTTAGTGAAGAGGTTCTAGAGGTCTGTGAAGAGGTTCTAGTGGTTAGTGAAGAGGTTCTAGTGGTTAGTGAAGAGGTTCTAGTGGTCTTTGTGGAGATTCCAGGTGTTGCTAAATGGGTTCTCTGGCCATTTTAGCATTTTAGGATTCTGTAGACGTTGAACACGGTCAGATTTGCAGTGAGCTGTTCTGCAGTGTTCTCCATCACCATCATCAAAGGTTCTGTTTCTGAACCACAGAAGTGTCGGATCAGACGTCACAGACCAACAACATGCTGATGATCACTGACACTGCGTCGTCTCTGTGGGAGAACCTCTGGAAGCTGCCGGGTCATCAGACTGTTGAGGAAATGTAAAAAGTTGGATCACTGAGTCCGAGTCTGACTGACACCATGTTCTGCTGCTGTCAGATCATCTGGTTCTGTTCTGTTCTGTCCTGTTCTGTTTCTGAAAGTACAAACTGAAACGTCTTTATTTGTTCTGGAACTTGGTTTTCTTGGACTCAGTGAGAAGCAGAACCGAGCTGAGGTCGTCTAATTCAGTTAAAACTGAATTTTCAAATCAAGACAAAACCTGTGAACAGAACCTGTTCAGAGTGTTTCACCTGTTCACTCGTCTTCTTCTCTCAGTGTGAGACAGTTTATACAAGTCGATGATACAAATCATAGACTAGCTTAGCACAAAGACTGGGATCAGGGGAAACTGTTAGCCTAGCTTAGCACAAAGACTGGGAGCAGGGGAAACTGTTAGCCTAGCTTAGCACAAAGACTGGGATCAGGGGAAACTGTTAGCCTAGCTTAGCACAAAGACTGGGATCAGGGAAACTGTTAGCCTAGCTTAGCACAAAGACTGGGATCAGGGAAACTGTTAGCCTAGCTTAGCACAAAGACTGGGATCAGGGAAACTGTTAGCATCTGGTTCTCTCCGGTGTGTTCTTGTGACTGAACCAGTGTTGGAGGTTCTGATGGATCGTGATGTTTTGGATCTGAACAAACAGGAAACCGTCCATCTTCTTTCACACTCATGAATCCTCGTGTTCTGTCTGAACGGATCCAGCCGAGCTGCATTGCATCAACAGTCCAACATGTTGAGACGAGCGGACTTCCTGTCTCGTCTCAGACCCGATTCAGAGTTCAGGGAGTTTAATGAAGCGAGCTGATAACATCGGGTCGGTCCAACATGTCGACACCCGATCAGCTGTTTGAGTGTAAATGAGTCTGAAAACACAGGAATCAGTCACAGAACTCAGGTCCACAGTTAGATATGAGCTGCGGTGTTCTGATGGTTCTGGTTGCTCCAGTTGCTGCTGATTCTCTGGAGATGAACGAAGTAAAACCAATGTGTTAAAAGTTAAACAGTGAAGCTGAACCTGCAGCAGAGTTCAGACTGCAGGCGAGTCTCAGCACGTCTGTGTTCTGACTCACAGCAGCTCCAGGATCAGTTTCTCTTTTTGTCTGAACGGGCGAGTTGGAGCCAAACGTGTCAGACGAGCTGACGGGAAGCGTTCGCTCACCTGACAATCGGTCTCATCTCACTGTTAGAATTACACTTTTTATAATTACAAACTTGTTTTCAGAGTTTCTTCAGAAGGAAGTGCTTATTAATAATTATAGATTACTGAACTTAACTTATCACATCATTAATACAGGTGCAGCTTTTTTAAAGACTTTCTACACGGCAGTAAAAATATTAAGACTCAACTTGAAGTCCTGATTTGGGTTTTTTGCTTGAGTTGTTTCCTGTTTTATTTTGGTAAATATCTCCTCATGTGTCCTGTTTTGCTTTCCACTTCCTGTTTGTGTCTGTTGTCCTGCTCACCTGTGGTCCACACCTCTGGTCCTGCTCACCTGTGGTCTATCACTGAGTCACTTCCTGTGTTGTCATCCTGTTGCAGGTTTCTGGTTCGTCCTCAGTTTTTGTATTTTCTCTTTAGTTTTATCTTCATACTTTTCTTTGACGTCTTTTGTTGCTTGCTTTTTGGGTTTTGGACTTTTCTAACAGAGTTCACCTTCACAGTCTGACCTCTGACCTCTTTATTCCCAAAGTTTTTCCATGTTTCTCCGTCCGCAGTCCTGAAACGCTCAAACTGACTTTTATTGGCGGTTTAAAACCGTCCTGAACGTCCTGAACGCAGCCTCGTTCTTAACAGCAAAGGAAGTAGATCAAGTTACCAAAATCCCACAGGTCCAATCATGGTTTGTTACTATGTGTGTGTGTGTGTGTGTCTCAGGTTTCAGCATTGTTTCCTATAAACATGTTTTAATGAGTACAAAACGAGGATCAACTAAAATGAAACTCAGGTATTAAACTGTCTTATATGAAGTTATTCTGCAGCTGATGACATCACAGCTGATGACATCACAGCTTGACCCGGTCTGACAGGACCGAGCCTGAAACCTCAGCTGACAGCAAACAGACGAACCATCTACATGTGTACTTGAGTGAATGTACTTAGTTACCTTGCATCAGTCAGCGGTCGCTGCTGATCTATGAGACACGTTCGGGTGAAACACGGAAGACAAATTCACCAAAACATCAAAATGTTTTAAAACATGTGTTGTTTCATTTCAATAAGCAGGAATTAAGTAATATCTGCAGATTTGTAAATTGAGTTTTGTATGTTGTTTGGCCTAGCTTAGCACAATCACTAGAATCAGAGGGAACTGTTAGCCTAGCTTAGCACAAACACTAGAATCAGAGGGAACTGTTAGCCTAGCTTAGCACAATCACTAGAAACAGAGGGAACTGTTAGCCTAGCTTAGCACAATCACTAGAATCAGAGGGAACTGTAAGCCTAGCTTAGCACAATCACTAGAATCAGAGGGAACTGTTAGCCTAGCTTAGCACAATCACTAGAATCAGAGGGAACTGTTAGCCTAGCTTAGCACAATCACTAGAATCAGAGGGAACTGTTAGCCTAGCTTAGCACAATCACTAGAATCAAAGGGAACTGTGAGCCTAGCTTAGCACAATCACTAGAATCAGAGGGAACTGTGAGCCTAGCTTAGCACAATCACTAGAATCAGAGGGAACTGTTAGCCTAGCTTAGCACAATCACTAGAATCAGAGGGAACTGTTAGCCTAGCTTAGCACAATCACTAGAATCAGAGGGAACTGTGAGCCTAGCTTAGCACAATCACTAGAATCAGAGGGAACTGTGAGCCTAGCTTAGCACAATCACTAGAATCAGAGGGAACTGTGAGCCTAGCTTAGCACAATCACTAGAATCAGAGGGAACTGTTAGCCTAGCTTAGCACAATCACTAGAAACAGAGGGAACTGTGAGCCTAGCTTAGCACAATCACTAGAATCAGAGGGAACTGTTAGCCTAGCTTAGCACAATCACTAGAATCAAAGGGAACTGTGAGCCTAGCTTAGCACAATCACTAGAATCAGAGGGAACTGTGAGCCTAGCTTAGCACAATCACTAGAATCAGAGGGAACTGTTAGCCTAGCTTAGCACAATCACTAGAATCAGAGGGAACTGTTAGCCTAGCTTAGCATAATCACTAGAATCAGAGGGAACTGTGAGCCTAGCTTAGCACAATCACTAGAATCAGAGGGAACTGTGAGCCTAGCTTAGCACAATCTCTAGAATCAGAGGGAACTGTGAGCCTAGCTTAGCACAATCACTAGAAACAGAGGGAACTGTGAGCCTAGCTTAGCACAATCACTAGAATCAGAGGGAACTGTGAGCCTAGCTTAGCACAATCACTAGAATCAGAGGGAACTGTTAGCCTAGCTTAGCACAATCACTAGAAACAGAGGGAACTGTGAGCCTAGCTTAGCACAATCACTAGAATCAGAGGGAACTGTTAGCCTAGCTTAGCACAATCACTAGAAACAGAGGGAACTGTTAGCCTAGCTTAGCACAATCACTAGAAACAGAGGGAACTGTTAGCCTAGCTTAGCACAATCACTAGAAAAAGAGGGAACTCTTAGCCTAGCTTAGCACAATCACTAGAAACAGAGGGAACTGTTAGCCTAGCTTAGCACAATCACTAGAAACAGAGGGAACTGTTAGCCTAGCTTAGCACAAACACTAGAAACAGAGGGAACTGTTAGCCTAGCTTAGCACAAACACTAGAATCAGAGGGAACTGTTAGCCTAGCTTAGCACAAACACTAGAATCAGAGGGAACTGTTAGCCTAGCTTAGCACAATCACTAGAAACAGAGGGAACTGTTAGCCTAGCTTAGCACAAACACTAGAATCATAGGGAACTGTTAGCCACCTCTGAGTCTGATGTTGTTTCAGGTTCGACGGCAGAAAGTCATGAAGAAGAGACGACCACTGCGCTCTACGACTACTCAGCAGAGACGACACCCGACTACGACTACAACGCCACCTTCGACTATTACTTCGGTCAGCGCGGCGGCGTCATGTAGCATCAGCACTGAGTTGTCAGTATGTGAGGTTCTGACCCGAGTGTTTGTGTCTTGTAGTGACAGAACATTATGAAGTCTCAACCGGGATCAACGAGGCTGAAGACAAGAACCAGGTGAGAGTTTATCTTAAATGATATAAGTGAACGTGTCATGTGACCTCACGTTACACGGCGGGAACAGAATCAGATGTTATTAAAATAATTAAAATGATAAAGATTAAAACATGATGACGTTTGTGTGAAGACGTGTTGACGCAGCAAAACAAAAGGAGAAGCAGCTCGGCGACCTTCGACCTCGTCGTGAATAGACCTCTGGGCTCGACAAAGTGACATCATCGGTCTGTCCCGACACAGTCCTGCGGTCTGATTGGTCCGTCTGGTCACGGTGCATCAGTGAACCTTCACTGTCCCGAACAGAACAAAGTCAGAAGTGTTCCTGTTCTTCTGTGACTCACTGAGAAACATCCTGTGAACACTGACGCTTTGTTTCACACACATCTAGTGTGAACAGACTGAGTTGGAAACTACACATCAAACATGTTCAGTCCAAAGTTTCAAGAAGCATTGCAGTCAAACACAAAGCAAAACAATTACTGGATCATAATTCTCTTCGCACACTGTACTGTTGACTGGTCCTGCCATATATACATTACTGCGCTGAGGTTTGGGGAAACACTTACAAAACTTCATTACGGTCACTTACTATCCTGCAGCGAAGAGGGATAAGGACTATTCACAAGGTCAGCTACTTGGAACATACAAATCCACTTTTTATACAATCAAAACTACTGAAATTCACTGACAATGTATCTTACCAAACAGCAACTATCATGTACAAGGCAAAAAACAGACAATTACCAGAAAATATACAACATTTATTTAGAAATGGGGAGGGAGGTTATCAATTAAGAGAGGAACATAACTTCAAAAGATTAAACAGACGAACAACCTTGAAAGGTTTCTGTATATCTATTTCTGCTACGGAACGACCTAAATGAGGAACTCAAGCAAAGTCCAAATATCAACCAGTTCAAGAAAATGTACAAACACATGTTATTTAGCAGGTACAATGGATAATGGTCATTAATGAGTATTGGTGATTATCATTTATTAATTGATGTGGCATGGTGATTAGAGGCAGAGTGTGTGTGTATTTATGTGTATATATGTGTGTATGTATATATATATATATGCATGTATATGTGGGTGTGTATGTGTATGTAGATATATATATTAATTTCATTTAGACAAAGACAAAGAGAGCTAACAAGCTATGCTTCTTCTCACTCCTTTTCGAATATGTCATTTATTTTATTTTTTATCATTATTATTTTGCTTCCTCAAAATCTTCATTTCTATATTATGTTGTGCAAATAATTTGTTAAATAGCAATCAGGAAGCCATGTTGTATTTGCATATTCGGAATAAAATAATAATAAAAAAACAAAAAAACAAAAAAGCTTCGTCTCTACAGAGTCACATTAGGGACAAAAATGTCGACTGATCAGAAACAGTTCAACCAAAACTGTTGACCTCAGGTTTGGTTTCACGGTCCACAGAACTGTTCTGTTGTTCAGCAGAACGCTGCGACTCTGTTCCACTTCGAAGCTCCAGAACTCTTTAACACAGGAGTTTATGTGAACTGTCCCTTTAATGCTTCTCGTTCTGATTTCTGTCCGACCCGTCTCAGGCTGCAGGGGTTGGTCCGCTGAGCCCGGTGCTCCTGCTTGGATTGGCCGTCCATCAGATCTGGACCTGATGGGGGGTGGAGCCAAAGATCACCTGCAGAAAGGTGAGAGCAAATCATGAACACTTAATTCATGTAGCTCCTCCTACTGCAGTAACACACAACCTGTGGCCACGCCTCTAATCTGTGTGTGTGTGTGTGTGTGTGTGTGTGTGTGCCTGTGTGAGTGAGTGTGTGTGTGTGTGATGTGTGTGTGTGTGTGTGCGTGTGTGTGTGTGTGCGTGTGTGTGTGTGCGTGTCAGGCCTTCCTGCTCGGTGAAAGGTCGTCGCTTCGTTCAGCTCTGTGACTGTCAGCCGGGCTCCAGGTGTAACTTCTTCTTCAGGTGTTTGTGATCATCATCACACCTGATCACATGATTATCATCATCATCATCATCATCATTATCATCATCCCTCAGAGTTTAAAGGAACAGTTCACTCAAACATGAACCTCACTCATCGTTTCCACGCTGGTGAAATTCGGGTTCAGTTACAGAGCGCTGCAGCATTTTGCTGAACAACTGAAGTGAACAGACATTATTTAATGTCCATCTGAAACTTTCACACAGAGGCGGGTGCGGAGAATTGGTGCAGGATCCCCTAACACCGTTAGCTCGGCAGAGCTACCTGATGCTAACACTGTTAGCTCGGCAGAGCTACCTGATGCTAACACTGTTAGCTCGGCAGGGCTACCTGATGCTAACACCGTTAGCTCGGCAGAGCTGCCCGATGCTAACACCGTTAGCTCGGCAGAGCTGCCCGATGCTAACACCGTTAGCTCGGCAGAGCTACCCGATGCTAACACCGTTAGCTCGGCAGAGCTACCTGATGCTAACACTGTTAGCTCAGCAGCTCCAGTGAAGCCTTCATGTTACTGAAGGTGTAAATCTGGTCTGAGATCAGTTAGTGATGTGTTCTCACCTGCAGACTGAGATCACAGCAGACGAGCTGATGGAGACATCTGATGTTTAAATCAAGTCTCAGCTGCTTCAGTTGTTCAGCAGAATGCTGCAACTCTGTTTTACTGTGAAGCTCCAGAACTGTTCTGTGGACTTCAACACTTCATAGGTTGTATTTTTGGGTGAACAGTTCCTTTAACTCCACTGAGTCTCTTCATAATGAAGCTGCAGAGGCTGAAACATTTTCCACGTTTTATTTTTCTAATAAAATCTGTTGAATTCATTTTGAACTCTGGTTTTTATTCTTCTTCAGGTTTGAAGCAGATTAATTTTGTGTTGGATTTTGTCTGAGAAGTGTGATCGAGTGTGTCGGAGCTCAAAGTGGATCATTCATTATTTCACTTGTTGATCATTTAGTTTGTCAGAAGTGCATGCCCACTCAAAGATAGTCACGGGGCGCACGGTTATGTTACAATGCTGCCAGTGTGAGGACGGCTGGAGGACACAGAGAGGACGGCTGGAGGACACAGGGAGGACGGCTGGAGGACACAGGGAGGACGGCTGGAGGACAGCTGGAGGACACAGGGAGGACGGCTGGAGGACACAGGGAGGACACAGGGAGGACGGCTGGAGGACACAGGGAGGACACAGGGAGGACACAGGGAGGACACAGGGAGGACGGCTGGAAGACAGCTGGAGGACACAGGGAGGACACAGGGAGGACGGCTGGAAGACAGCTGGAGGACAGCTGGAGGACAGCTGGAGGACACAGGGAGGACGGCTGGAAGACAGCTGGAGGACAGCTGGAGGACACAGGGAGGACACAGGGAGGACGGCTGGAAGACAGCTGGAGGACAGCTGGAGGACACAGGGAGGACACAGGGAGGACGGCTGGAAGACAGCTGGAGGACAGCTGGAGGACACAGGGAGGACGGCTGGAGGACACAGAGAGGACGGCTGGAGGACACAGGGAGGACACAGGGAGGATGGCTGGAAGACAGCTGGAGGACACAGGGAGGACACAGGGAGGACGGCTGGAAGACAGCTGGAGGACAGCTGGAGGACACAGGGAGGACACAGGGAGGATGGCTGGAAGACAGCTGGAGGACACAGGGAGGACACAGGGAGGACACAGGGAGGACGGCTGGAGGACACGGGGAGGACACAGGGAGGACGGCTGGAGGACACAGGGAGGACGGCTGGAGGACACAGAGAGGACGGCTGGAGGACACAGGGAGGACGGCTGGAGGACACGGGGAGGACACAGGGAGGACGGCTGGAGGACACAGGGAGGACGGCTGGAGGACACGGGGAGGACACAGGAAGGACGGCTGGAGGACACAGGAAGGACGGCTGGAGGACACGGGGAGGACACAGGGAGGACGGCTGGAGGACACAGGGAG
Organism: Sparus aurata; assembly: GCF_900880675.1. Lineage (NCBI taxonomy): Eukaryota > Metazoa > Chordata > Actinopteri > Spariformes > Sparidae > Sparus > Sparus aurata. Next base: position 38,102,016 of record NC_044191.1, on the reverse strand, counting down.
GACAGCTGGAGGACACAGGAAGGACGGCTGGAGGACACAGGGAGGACACAGGGAGGACGGCTGGAGGACACAGAGAGGACGGCTGGAGGACACAGGGAGGATGGCTGGAGGACACGGGGAGGACACAGGGAGGACACGGGGAGGACACAGGGAGGATGGCTGGAGGACACAGGGAGGACGGCTGGAGGACACGGGGAGGACACAGGGAGGACACGGGGAGGACACAGGGAGGATGGCTGGAGGACACAGGGAGGACGGCTGGAGGACACAGAGAGGACGGCTGGAGGACACAGGGAGGACGGCTGGAGGACACGGGGAGGACACAGGGAGGACGGCTGGAGGACACAGGGAGGACGGCTGGAGGACACGGGGAGGACACAGGAAGGACGGCTGGAGGACACAGGAAGGACGGCTGGAGGACACGGGGAGGACACAGGGAGGATGGCTGGAGGACACAGGGAGGACGGCTGGAGGACACGGGGAGGACACAGGGAGGACACGGGGAGGACACAGGGAGGATGGCTGGAGGACACAGGGAGGACGGCTGGAGGACACAGAGAGGACGGCTGGAGGACACAGGGAGGACGGCTGGAGGACACGGGGAGGACACAGGGAGGACGGCTGGAGGACACAGGGAGGACGGCTGGAGGACACGGGGAGGACACAGGAAGGACGGCTGGAGGACACAGGAAGGACGGCTGGAGGACACGGGGAGGACACAGGGAGGACGGCTGGAGGACACAGGGAGGACAGCTGGAGGACACAGGAAGGACGGCTGGAGGACACAGGGAGGACACAGGGAGGACGGCTGGAGGACACAGAGAGGACGGCTGGAGGACACAGGGAGGATGGCTGGAGGACACGGGGAGGACACAGGGAGGACGGCTGGAGGACACGGGGAGGACACAGGGAGGACACGGGGAGGACACAGGGAGGACGGCTGGAGGACACGGGGAGGACACAGGGAGGACACAGGGAGGATGGCTGGAGGACACGGGGAGGACACAGGGAGGACACAGGGAGGATGGCTGGAGGACACGGGGAGGACACAGGGAGGACGGCTGGAGGACACGGGGACTCAGCAGGTAAAGTCTTTTATTGAAATATTTTTGAAATGTTTGGAACAAAATGGAGCCTCAGGAACACAAACAGACGACTGAAACGAGAGGTCAGTGAAGGACACACGGCTCAGAGACGACAACAGAAAACTACAACATGTCTGATCAAACCAACAACTTCCTGCTGAGCTCACCTGAGACACAAACTAAAGTCACAGCTGCTCTACCTGACAGCACCAAACAATCACAACCCCCCTCAGTCCATCAGTCCCACAGCAGGTCCGTCTGTCCCGCCATCGACATGTACTCGTCCAGCTGAGCGTCCAGACGGCTCTTACTCAGGGACATGTAGTCGTCCAGCTGTCTGTCCAGCCGGCTCCTGGACGCGGACATGTACTGATCCAGCTGAGCATCCAGCTGCTTCTTCGTTGGTACATCAGCTTTACTCCGGACACGCCCCCTGGAGGCAGCAGCCCCGCCCCTCTGCAGGTGCACACCGAGCTGTGTTCGTCCTGCAGGACAAACAGGAAGATAACAGGAAACAAACAGGAAGATAAGAGAAAACAAACAGGAAGATAACAGGAAACAAACAGGAAGATAACAGGAAACAAACAGGAAGATAACAGGAAACAAACAGGAAGATAACAGGAAACAAACAGGAAGATAACAGGAGACAAACAGGAAGATAACAGGAAACAAACAGGAAGATAACAGGAAACAAACAGGAAGATAACAGGAAACAAACAGGAAGATAACAGGAAACAAACAAGAAGATGACAGGAGACAAACAGGAAGATGACAGGAAACAAACAGGAAGATAACAGGAGACAAACAAGAAGATGACAGGAGACAAACAGGAAGATGACAGGAAACAAACAGGAAGATGACAGGAAACAAACAGGAAGATGACAGGAAACAAACAGGAAGATAACAGGAAACAAACAGGAAGATAACAGGAAACAAACAGGAAGATAACAGGAAACAAACAGGAAGATAACAGGAAACAAACAGGAAGATGACAGGAAACAAACAGGAAGATAACAGGAAACAAACAGGAAGATGACAGGAAACAAACTCTGACTGGATGTTTGATGAGAGAAAGTGATTTGATTGTTTCGTGTTTCCATCAGGTGTTCCACAGGTGAGTGTGAGGTCCCTTATCAGCTGTCTGAGTGTGTTTACTGCTCAGCTGTCTTCATCACACCTGAACAACAACTCACCTGCAGTCCTGTTCTTCAGGAGGCATTGCTGACCGAGATCACTGCACAGGTTCCCTCGTCCTGTAGAGGAAACACACAGGTAGAGGTTCGATTACAGATCCAGGTGTTACTACAGGTCCAGGTGTTACTACAGGTCCAGGTGTTATTACAGGTCCAGGTGTAACTACAGGTCCAGGTGTAACTACAGGTCCAGGTGTAACTACAGGTCCAGGTGTATTACAGGTCCAGGTGTTACTACAGGTCCAGGTGTTATTACAGGTCCAGGTGTTACTACAGGTCCAGGTGTTATTACAGGTCCAGGTGTAACTACAGGTCCAGGTGTTACTACAGGTCCAGGTGTAACTACAGGTCCAGGTGTTACTACAGGTCCAGGTGTAACTACAGGTCCAGGTGTTATTACAGGTCCAGGTGTTACTACAGGTCCAGGTGTTATTACAGGTCCAGGTGTTACTACAGGTCCAGGTGTTATTACAGGTCCAGGTGTTACTACAGGTCCAGGTGTTATTACAGGTCCAGGTGTTATTACAGGTCCAGGTGTTACTACAGGTCCAGGTGTTATTACAGGTCCAGGTGTTACTACAGGTCCAGGTGTTATTACAGGTCCAGGTGTTACTACAGGTCCAGGTGTTACTACAGGTCCAGGTGTAACTACAGGTCCAGGTGTTACTACAGGTCCAGGTGTTATTACAGGTCCAGGTGTAACTACAGGTCCAGGTGTTACTACAGGTCCAGGTGTAACTACAGGTCCAGGTGTTACTACAGGTCCAGGTGTAACTACAGGTCCAGGTGTTACTACAGGTCCAGGTGTAACTACAGGTCCAGTTGTTTACCGCTCAGCTGTCTTCATCACACCTGAACTACAACTCACCTGCAGTCCTGTTCTTCAGGAGGCGTTGCTGACCGAGATCACTGCACAGGTTCCCTCGTCCTGTAGAGGAAACACACAGGTAGAGGTCCGATTACAGATCCAGGTGTTACTACAGGTCCAGGTGTTATTACAGGTCCAGGTGTAACTACAGGTCCAGGTGTAACTACAGGTCCAGGTGCAACTACAGGTCCAGTTGTTTACTGCTCAGCTGTCTTCATCACACCTGAACTACAACTCACCTGCAGTCCTGTTCTTCAGGAGGCGTTGCTGACCGAGATCACTGCACAGGTTCCCTCGTCCTGTAGAGGAAACACACAGGTAGAGGTCCGATTACAGGTATTGTTACACCCCTAGTAATGATGCTGCGTTCCAGACAATGTCGGAGGTCAGAATTTCCGACCTTCTACTAGAAAAAGTTCACTGGAATGCCACTCAAAGTCGGACTTCCTACTTGTAATCTCAGGCCAAATCCATCTACCCTGACTTCACGGAGAATCAGATGTCTGACGTCACGCAACTATGGTCAATGCTGTGCACCTGGAACGACTGGCGGTCGGAAATCATACATTTCAACTGGGAAATTCCGACCTCCAACTTTTCTAGATCGCAGCATTAGAGTGGTAACGTTGTCCTAGAGTTTTGTGATGAAAAAATGAAGCGTCGTCAACAGCAAAATGGGATGCTTTTCTTTTAAAGGAAGAAAGGAGACGTGAGTTGGCTGATGAAAATGCTGTAGTCACTGATCAGAATAACGTCCTGTCCAGTTAACTGTTACCTTGATGTGAGCTAGCTGGTGCCTGAGACAGACGGAGGAGGAGGCAGGGAGCAGCACGGAGCTGCAGGTGGTTACAGGCTCTGTATAAAGGATCAGGTGATTCATGTTCATCATTATGAAGGTAAGAAGTTAACGTGATTGACGTGCTGTGTGCTATAGATCTATCAGTCCTATTTTTTAAAGTATAACTTATATCCCACAGCATGTGATGATCAGTAGGTTTGTAAGTTAAATATGTAGAGAGGAAGTTTTTTTTCATGTGTATTTACTGACAGAATGTAAAACTAAGCATGATAGCATGTTCATCATGATGTGTTGCTTTTAAGTAACTGGGAATATGATTAAAAGCATGCAGAAATGTATAAAATGGTATTCAAATCAGACCCCCACTTTTATGTGTCCCCCCACTTTTCAAACCAATGTTTGCGTGGTGCTAATATATTTTCATTACTGTGTGCGATCACGGAATCACGGATGGAATCGCGGAATTGGCCGATTAAAACGGAATCTATTGTGAAACGCGGAATATCGCGGAATTTGACATAATTTCACTGAAATGCTGTTTTCGTGTGGAAGAGGAACGTATGTCTGATGAAAACTGCACGGAGGGAAGCAAATCTGAGTGGCACAACAAGTCCCCACCCCGTCAAAACCATAGAAATAATATACGTATATTATGTATATGGTCAAAACAATGTAAGCATGGCGAGGCGGCCGCTCACGGCTCCGTCTTCGTTGGTGAAAAAACTGAGAGACTCGACATTAACCCCTCAGAACAGAGCCGAGCAGTTCCTGAACGACTTGTATGTGTCAGGTGAACTGTTGTTTTGCAAAGAAGCAGACCTGAGAAATCATAATTAAAGTTGTAATGCGTGAGAGTTAGCCACCTGTCCGATTCATATTACCAGCATATCACCAGAGTGACTGTTAACTGCTGCTAACAGTAGCTGCTGTTAGCTAGCTAGCCCCGTTAGCTGACTCTGCCTGGGCTGGGAGCTCAGAGGACGGGGGAGGGCTGCTGTGCTCACTGCTAGCTGGTTAGTATGTTATTGACAAAACGTCACAGGTGTAATTTCTCATTTTGTTGCTCATCTTTGCAAATTTTTTTAATATTAACAACTTAAATTTTCAGAACAATTTTGGTATGCAAACATTAACTGGATCTGCCTGAGAGCTGACCATGTTTTTATTCAATAAAACCCATAAAAACACAAAATATACTACTGTATGAAGACATGATGAAATGAGATGTTTTTGATGCACTTTAGTGTACTCTACGGTACAGTACTGAGGAAATGTGTTCCTCAATAAATTTAAGGTAATTTCTATTTAATTTGTGTACATCTTGTCATTTACATTAAAGAAACACTGTTTTAGTAGTAAAATAAGAGTAAAAGTTAAAAAAAAAAACTGGATTCCCAAAATTAAAACAGAAAAAACGGAATTTAGGAAAAACTAAAACAGATTTTATAGGGCCCGAGGAATGTAAGCTGAAATGATAGAACAATCTATTTCAGCAGCTGTTATGTGATTTTGCCCCACTATCACTGTAAAGTAATGTAGCCTACCATTTATATTGTGTATTGTAATGTTTTTATATGGTGCAACTATTTTTTGATGTTCAATACAGTCAATCTGAAACCATCTCCGTCTTTTCTTTTTCTTCACTCTGCAGTAGGCTGGTAGTGGCAAAGAGCTGACTGTATGTTATTTAAGTTTTAAATATTAAAGGTTGTTGGTTATTTTATTTAAAGTAGTAGTAGTAAATTAACTTCATATCATGGTAATTCTGCAGAATCATTTAACAAAAAAGTGGCAGTAAGGAAAATAAAAAGTTTGGGATATTGACTGAACCTTTAAATGGTTCTATATAGAACCATTTTGTCTAGCCACAAAGAGCCCCAAGGGTTCCCTTAAAATAACCCTCTCAAATGGTTCTATATAGAACCACTTGTTTTTTGTGTGTAACTGAAGGTCCAGGTTTAACTACAGGTGTAATAGATATGTTATATGCTCACTGAGATGATAAACTTTAGCACCTGCTGTCTCCATCAGGTGTGTTACGTCACACACCTGATGGAGACAGCAGGTGTGTGATGTCACACTGTCTGACTGGGCCCTGCTGAGGTTTCAGGTGAGCTACTCACTGCTGCAGGTGGAGCAGAACCTTGCTCTCCATCTGTATTTGTTCCTGAAGCTCCAGAAGCCTCGAGGTCCAGAGGCCGAGCGGCGGCGAGTCACCTTCTGCCAGCCCAGTCTGGTCCACACGCTCCTCCTCTTCACGCGCTGCTTCATCCTCACAGACGGGTCACGAGTCTGCATCGGGTCACAAGGTTCACCGGGTCAGTGTGGGCCGAGCTGCTGCTCCTCATTGGTCCACAGCTCAGTGACTCACCTGCAGGTCGGGCAGCAGCGACGCCTCTCCCTTCAGCAGCAGGACCAGCGGCGTTGACCCCGTCCTCCGCTGCAGCTGGACGGGGTCAAAGGTCACCGTCCTGGGCTGGGTCAGCTGGTCCACCAGCACCTGAGAGAAGCTGCAGCCGGACGACACAGAGACAGGTTCTCTTAGAATTCAACATGTAGTTTGAATCAGCTGAGTCCAATCATCAGTCGTGATGACTCACAGCAAAACACTGATCAATCGATTGATCCGGATTAATGATGCAGATGAAATGTGTGACTCACCGCTCATTAAGAGAAAGTGTGGAGGAACCTCTGAGGTATAAGGGGCCTGGTTCTGATGGACCCATCAGTCTGCTGCTCATCTGACTCATTCTGCTCAACACAACACAGGTAAGAGGAACTCAGCTGAAACGAACCGGTTCACCTGCGAGCTGATTACCACACACACACACACACACACACGCACACACACACAGCAGCAGCAGTTAACTTTCGCGCCGATCACGCCGCGTTACAATCTGCAGAGATCACGTTGTAAGTGAACTCGTGGTTCTTCTCTGCGGTTCGAAATCAGAGCCGAATCAGAACAACGAGCACAAAGAATCACGACCCTCAAACTTGAGCCTGTGCGACTTTTCATTGAGTCTCCAGCCCAGAAACATTAACGTTTCACAGGATGTCAAACGGGATTCGCTGCTGTTGTCTCGACATGACGTCAGGCACGCTTTGATTTTACAGCTAGCATTAGCATTAGCTTTAGCTTTAGTCTTTAATCTGTGGCGGTCAGTTTTCAGTAGAAGTCAACAGCTGCTGAAGGTGAACTCCAGATGTGAGGTCGCAGTTTACCTTTGCTGTGAAGCAGACACCTGTTACCTTCCGCGGGCTCGGGTGAGCTCAGTAGCTAACTGACCGCGATGCTAATCAGCTAGCTGCCCTTGTGTTGAGTTGATGTCACGCAGCTCGGTTCCTCTGTGATGTTTCCAGATGTTTCTCAACATTAAACTGTTCCAGCAACGTCCCAAATTAACTTTACAGCTTTAATGTTTAAATAAATTGTAGCTAGTGAGCCTCAATCTACCAAAAGCTGCAGCACTAACAAATGCGACCTTAAACAAGCTAATGTTAGCTAACTTTGCAACCCCATAATTCTAGTGACGTCACTATCACCTGTCACTCACCTCATGAGCCACCTGTCACTCACGTGAACCCTCAGTTCAGACTGAAAAAGATGAATTCAGGGAAAAACACTGAAAATGTTTTTTTAATCCACTCTTATTATGACGCACTGAAGTGAAGTTAGTCTCAGGTTGGAGGGTGAAGTTAGTGTCAGGTTGGATGGTGAAATTAGTGTCAGGTTGGAGGGTGAAGTTAGTGTCAAGTTGGATGGTGAAGTAAGACTCAGGTTGGAGGGTGAAATAAGACTCAGGTTGGAGGGTGAAGTTAGTGTCAGGTTGGAGGGTGAAGTTAGTGTCAGGTTGGATGGTGAAGTAAGAC